>NC_068418.1:3136044-3414008 GCF_023724105.1 Carassius gibelio
AAGGGTCGACTGTCAAAATGAGATTTTAGCCCAAGATTTGAACATTTTAGAAACCCAAAAAGCTCTTGGAGGTTTTAAAAAGGGGAAGTCCCCAGGAGTGGATGGACTTCCCCTGGAGTTTTATCTAACATTTTGGGACATTTTAGGACAAGAGCTTTTGACAGTTTTTAAAGAGTTTGAGACCCTCGACAGACTTCCAGACAGTTTTAGAATAGGGATAGTTTCTTTACTTCACAAAAAAGGTGACCGGACTGACTTAAAAAACTGGAGACCCATAACACTTTTAAATTTCGATTATAAACTTTTTAGCAAAGTTTTAGCAACACGCATGTCAACTGTTTTAGAGGACGTGATTCACCCGGATCAAGCTTGTTCTGTGCCCGGAAGAAAGATAACAGACAACCTAGTGCTGATTAGAGACGCCATCTGTTACACGAGAGACAGAAATATTCGGCTAGTAGTCCTAAATTTAGATTTTGAAAAAGCATTTGATCGAGTCTCGCACCAGTACCTCTTCCAGGTTCTGGAGAAAATGGGGTTTCCAAAGAGGTTTATAGCCTGGGTGGGACTGCTGTACAAGGTAATAGTCAGCAAAATTCTAATAAATGGGCATCTTTCCAAAGCTGTGAACATACACAGTGGTGTCCGTCAGGGATGTCCTTTATCTCCTCTTCTGTATGTGGCTTGCATCGAGCCACTGGCACAGATCTTGAGAAGGGACAAATGGATCAAAGGACTGGACGTTCCTGGGACGGGGGGACTGACGGCGACCTGTGTTTTATATATGGACGACGTAACTCTTTTAGCCACAGACGTTTTATCAATACGAAGAGCACTGGACTTGACTGACTGGTACGGTCGGGCCTCGGGCGCCAAACTCAATAGAAACAAGTCCGAGGCCCAGCTCTTCGGGCCGTGGGGAGACGTGGACACAGGAGGACTTGATTTGGTTTTTAAAGACAACGATTTTAAGATTTTAGGCGTTAAATTTGATAAAGACGAGGGTGGACGGGAAAACTGGACTGACTTGTTAGGGAAAGTTAGGAAAAGACTGGGGTTTTGGGGACTAAGACAGATGACGATGGAAGGCAAGGTTTTAATTTTTAAATCTGTGATTTTACCTCTGATTTTACTTGTCTGTTCTGTTTTTAGCCCCCCTCGGTGGTTCCTGGGGAAACTGGAGAGGGCGGTGTTTTACTTCCTGTGGGGGTCCAAGTGGGAGCGCCTGAAGAGGGAGACCATCAAGAAAAGGCCGGAGAACGGTGGAAAAGGCCTCCCAGACCCCCACCTGTTTTTAGGCAGCCGCTTCACCGCCCTGCACATTAGTTATGCCACGACCCCATCCAAAGAAAACAAGACGGCTGCAATGGCGCGGTTTTGGATGGGGTCTTACCTACGAACACTGAAAATTTTACCAGTGGACCTGAAAACCCCAGTGTCTTTTAACTTGCCCAAAGAGTACAGTTTTATAAAAAAGTTTTTAAAGAAATACCTTTTAGAGAGTGAAGATGTCACCATTTTAACTCAACACAAGTCTCTCATTTCTGTTGTGCAGGACCGGGAACCGGTGAGTCCAGTTCCGGGCCTCACACCAAGTGAGGCCAAACAGGTTTGGCGGAATGCAGCTCACCCCGCTCTCCAGAACAGGCACAAGGACTTATCGTGGATGGTGGCTCATGAGATCCTCCCGGTCAGGGCGGTTATGCACTCCAGAGGCATGGCCAAGAACCCCATCTGCCCGCGGTCCGGCTGCAATTCCCCGGAGACCGTCCACCACCTGCTCTGGGAGTGCAGCACTGCGCGGCACCTGTGGGCCAAGACCGGCCCCCTGTATTTCCCGTGCCTACCAGCGGGTGGGGCCCAGTTCGGGTACCAGCTCGCCATCCTTGGGGTGGGCCGGGGCTTGAAGGACTTGACGGCACAGAAATTTACCTCGCTCTGGCTCACCCTCAACGTCATCAAGGATGCCATCTGGGCCACCAGAAACCTGCTGGTGGGGAAGCGCGTTACGGTAACCCTCCATGCATGCGAGCTAAAGGTAACATCAATGCTGCAGGGGTACCGGACGACGATATTCGGACGGGGGGGCCGGGGTCGCACGGAGAGGGTCCCGGCAGGCACCGACCCTGGCCGCCCGTAGATGCACCCTCACCACTCTGGCTACGGGAACAGCGGGCCAGCGGGCCGGAGGAGAGGGGATCTCCGCTGAGTCCATAAAGTAGCATCTCATGTCCCTGTTCTGGAGAGTGGGGTGATGACCCACAGATGATTTTTAATTGGTGTTTTTTTATTGTGTTTTATCATGAAATAGGTTTTATTAACATATATGTATATATATACGAGGCTTGTTTGCTTTTCTTAAAATTTGTATTTTACTTTTGGAACTGACCACACCTTTTAAACACACCTCAATAATGGACTTTTAAAAACAAGCAAAACACTGTGGTTTTAATCAAATGCTTATTAACAATGATTGCTTCTTTCATTTTACCATGTGTATTTATTATATATTATATTGCTTGTTTTAATGTGTGATTAAAAAGAAAATGATGTGTGAAAAAGAAAAAATGCAAATGGAAAAAATGTAAATGGTGACAATAAAACTTTTTTGAAAGAAAATCTGTTCTTATCAGTTTAATATCTGATACGTCCCCCATCCGGGGACTACATATTAAATGGATTTTTAGATCACGGAGCTGGAGCCGGGGCTTGCTCCGTCCACTCCATGCATCGGCCTGGTATTGCAGTGTCTCCAGGAACGGTGTGCTTTCCCTTTTTGGGGATTGCCGTTTATTGGGTCGAATAGCAGAACAAGGAATGAGAGCTGCCGTTGCAGATGCTGTGGTTTATTGCAAACTTTTTTCCTGATGTGTCCTCCTGGGGTCTTGGACTCTTCCACTAACGATGCACCCACCTGAGGTCTTGAAGTCTTTCACAGACGAGGTGATGCATCGAATCAGGTGTGTTTGTTTAAAGAGAGTCATCTAAAACTGGCGTTGGGAAGCACCGGCCCATGAGCTTGGCAGTTTCCAGGCCAGTAACGGAAGGCACCCGTCCTTCCTCTCCTGGAGGGGGGGCGGAGGGCTAACCGTTGGTGAGGATGGTAGAGATGCAAATCAGACCTCTGGCTGACCGCCTGGGCCTTCATACTTACCTGGCAGGGGAGATACCATGATCAAGAAGGCGGTTCACCCAGGGCGAGGCTTGTCCATTGCACTCCGGCCATGCTGACCCCTGCGAATTCCCCAAATGCGGGAATCTCGACTGCACAATTTATGGTAGTGGGGGACTGCGTTCGCGCTCTCCCCCAAAATTGTTGGTGAAACAAAGCAGAAGAGGTTTTTACAGTTTTTTATTTATTTTCGTTTCAGAATGGGGAGTTCTGTCACATGCGAGATATGTCCCAGATAGCAAATGACATGTGGCCCAGTTCTGGCCCACATCTCCCATATTCTTCTCTCCCACATACTGCTTGGAATGACGGCGATGACTCAACCTGAGTCTGGCTGACATATGTCAGCCACAACTGAACCAGATCTGGGCCACATCTCAGAAATGGTGTGGGTGACATCTGGGCCAGATCTGGCCCAGTTTTGTCTGACGGAAGTCAGCCACAACTGTACCAGATCCATGCCGCATCTCACAAATGGCATGGGCATTTCTGAGATGTGGCCCAGATCCGTCCCAGTTGTGGCTGACTTCTGGGTTACATATGGCCCATATTTACCCTTTCTAGACACAAAAGAATATGTAATTCATCCAGAATAAAGAAAACACTCATGTAGTCTAAACTGCTTTATTAAAATATAAAAATTAGACAAATAAATATACATACATGAATACAACTGCATGTATAGATATAAAACAAATACATTTACATTGTTACAAAATAAAAAATACAGATAAATATTTATAAATATAGTTAAATACACATTAACATTACATTTACATTTAGCAGACACTTTTATCCAAAGCAACTTACAAATGAGGACAATGGAAGCAATCAAAATCAACAAAAGAGCAATGATACAGGTGCTGGTCATATAATTAGAATATCATCAAAAAGTTGATTTATTTCACTAATTCCATTCAAAAAGTGAAACTTGTATATTATATTCATTCATTACACACAGACTGAAATATTTCAAACGTTTATTTCTTTTAATTTTGACGTTTATAACTGACAGCTAAGGAAAATCCCAAATTCAGACGTGGCAGAGAGGAGCGAGTATGAGAAACATTCAGATACACAGCCTGATTCAGTCTTCTGAATTGGGAGTAGCGAACATGCATTATAAACTTCTTTTAAATTAGAATCTGTTGGGGAGATAAAATGTGCAAGATAACGTATATGTACTAATAAAAACATCAAACAAAAAAAATGTATCTTTACTCTCTACTACTGAAAGTAGAACTGATAAGGGAGCCCTTGATACTGTGACACAGCTCTTTCAAATTAACATTACCTTTTTTGCAGTGGCGGTAGTTTGTATGTCCATCTATAGTTGCCATCATCTAAGGTCTTTTGAGTACTGGTATCATCTGAAGTCCTCACAAGTCCTGTAAGTCCTGTGCTGTGCAGTTTCTAATAACCCTGGGATGGACATTTGCAGAAACAGGAAGGCAAAGGGAGAAAGATTAGCATAGCTGCTGTTCATTTCATTTCAGGCAATGTGCACTTTTTACTATTTCATCAATGGAGTACATTGAGTACTATTTTTAATCTAGTAGCTTTAAACTGAAATAATTTTCCCTTAATAAACATATTATTTGTTGTCTGTTTTTGGGGAACAGACACAGTCTCTATAGAATGGACTGCATATGCCAGAGTAACATTTAATACATTTAAAAAAAAATTAACTGGGAGGAACATCATAACAGTAATTTACACAACCATTCAAGAGTTTGGGGTCTGTAAGATATTTCATGCCTTTATAAAAAATCTCTTATGCTCACCACGGCTCCATTTATTGAATCAAATTACAGTAAAATAGTAACACTGTGACTATTACAATTCAAAACAACTCTTTTCTATGTGAATATTATGTTAAAATGTCATTTATTCCTTTGATCAAAGCTGAATTTTCAGCATCATTACTCCAGTCTTCAGTGACAAATCTTCAGAAATCATTCTAATATGATGATTTACTGCACATTTCTGATTATGATCAATGTTAAAATACAGACGTGCTGAAATTTCTTTTTTGTTGGATTCGTTGTTACATAGACTCCAAATATTTGAATGTTAGTGTTACATGCATCAAATTGTTCAAAATCATCTGTTTCAAATAGTGTTCCTGTAGCTCAACTGGTAGAGCACTGTGCTAGCAAGCAAGCAAGCAAGCGCAAGGTTGGGGGTTTGATTCCCCGGGAACACATGATATGTAAAAATTGATAGCCTGAATGCATTGTAAGTTGCTTTGCATAAATGCATAAATAAATGCAGGTCTTTTGAACTTTGTATTCATCTGTGAATCCTGAAAAATAAAATGCATCACGGTTTCCACAAAAAAAATGAAGCAGCACAACTGTTTCAACACTGATAATAAGTTTCTTGAGCAGCAAATCAGCATTTCTGAGGGATCCATGTGACACTGAAGACTGGAGGAATGATGCTGAAAATACAGCTGCACATCACAGGAATAAATTAGTTTATAATGTATTCACATAGAAAACAGCTATTTTAAATTGTAATAATATTTCACAATATTACTCTTTTTACATATTTTAATCAAATAATTACTACAGAGGTGAGCAGAAGATAATTATTACAAATTGTTAGCTAGCTTTTGAACACTAGTGTACTGTATATTTGAGGTTTGACTTACTGTACTAGTCTTGTGGTCAATAGCATCTTGGAGATGTTGTCTTACAGTAGGTTCACTGCGACTCTGCTGGATGCAGCAGGCCATCAGCACTGAAGAATCTAGGAGCAAAACAAGCAATTTGACACAGAGCCAACAATATTTAGTCTGCAGTTCCAGGTTTATTAGATGGAAACAAGCTAGAGCAGGTGAAATGCAAAAAATAAATAAAATAACAGATTCATTGCTATATATGTTGTGAAAAAAATGCATATTATGTTGCTTAACCTTTTCAGCGCTTCCCAGATCTCTGTTGTAGAAGGATTATTTTGTCACTCTTGAAATCGCAGAACAGTTTTATGTTTACCATAAAAGATCAAAACAACTTTAGTTTTCTGCCAATTTTCGCGCTCCTTGATAACGTGACGTCATCGATAAACAGTAAAGTGTAAATGTTAATAAATAAATTAAGCAATTTCCAATCATCCATTGAAAGATTACCAACAAAACAGTCAAAAGCTATCATCTACAGATGAAGATTTGATTAAAAGCCCAAACTTTAATAAATAAGAGCACAATAGAGTTATCATACCTGACGATACGTCGTCTGAAAACGGTAGAAATGCTAACGGACTTTTCGAAGACATTAAACCATTCCTATAAAGTAAATAAACAACAGAAGCGAGTCAAATACAAGTAAGAGAAGTGTCAACAACAGTTATAAGTAATATTTGTGTGATTTTATGGACTTAACTCACCTGAAAACAGTGTAATCAGCGAGAAACGGGGTGTTTCCTCGTGACATTTGCAGTGTTGCGCTCCGTTTCCATGGCAACTCCATCCGGTCCGCGCGCACGCCCATGAAAGCACGTCACGAATTAAAAGTCACACGCTTAGGTTACATAAATAAACATATGAATAAACATATGCCCCTTATTTTTTTTCTATAAGAGGGGGCGCGGCCATTTGTAGATTTAATGTGTCTGGCTTTCGTTGTCATTCCAGCTATATTAGCTGTACAAACAGCTTGTTTTGCTGTGTACTGTTGCAAACTGCTGTATCTTACCATGTTATTTTTAATGTATTGTCTTAATTATGAACGTACTGGTTTGTAGTGCAAACAGTTTTACCGTTTACTGCACTTTGTTCTTCTTGTTATTTCCCTATAACCATGACCATAAGTCTCACACATTCACATACAATTGCTTGGTGGTTAGAATTAGATCACTACATAATTCAAAATGTCATTCAATCATGATATTGCTCATTTAAAATTCATTTTGTAGTTCTATAGCCCAGTGCAAAATGCCAGGCCTGCACATAATAGTTGGACAAAGTGGCACTTTTATAGTTTAAGATTCTGTATTGTTGCTTTTACGAACACTCATATATGTATGTATGTGTGTGTGTGTGTGTGTGTGTGTGTGTATATATATATATATATATATATATATATATATATATATATATGTGTGTGTGTATAAGGTGTGTCTTGAATAAATGTGAATATCATGAATAAAAGTTTACATTTTTTTGTAACTTTTTTTATTAAAAAGTGAAATTTTCATATATTCTAAAGATTCATATATATATATATATATATATGAACACACACACGCGCACGCACACACACGGAGCAGTGGGCAGCCATTTATGCTACGGCACCCGGGGAGCAGTTGGGGGTTCGATGCCTTGCTCAAGGGCACCTAAGTCGTGGTATTGAAGGTGGAGAGAGAACTGTACATGCACTACCCCCACCCACAATTCCTGCCGGCCCGAGACTAGAACTCACAACCCTTCGATTGGGAGTCCAACCCTCTAACCATTAGGCCACAACTTCCCTGCACAGAAGAACAGTCATGTATGTAATTAAGAATGTAATTATTGCATTTAAAAGTATAAAAAAGGAGTAAACAAATATTATTTAATTATTTAAAATGATTTTTAAAGAAACTTTGTCCTGTGGTGTGACAGTACAGGTGTCACAATGGAGGACTTTTTTATCACACCAAAGGACGTTTCAGCCTTTTCTGTCAATTAATGACCTTGCTATTACAAGCTAACCTGTCATTAGTGGCAAGCAAGACACATTTGCAAAATTTTCTAGGATTATGTAGCTTAACATGCACTTTTTAATAAAAAAATATATAATTTAGGGGTGTCATATTAATGCACAACAAAGCATAAAAAATTTGTAGTGGTTCCGAAAAAGGTCCGTGTAGGTCAAATAAATGTGTGTATGTATTTATATTACGTGTCCTGAAATATTACGGTCGTCCAGTACTCAAAATATTTTTAGAACCACTGACTGGTAAAGTAAGGTGATCTGCCAGGACGAGTCTTCAGAAAATGGCACATCTGGTCACCTGGTATAGGCCAGATCTGGCCCACATACAACAAGCCAGAACTCAACCTAAAACCGGTTTGTCACACATGGGCCAGATCTGGCCCACACACAGCAAGCCACGACTCCAATTAAAGCCGTTTTGTCGCACACGGGCCAGATCTGGCCCACACACAGCAAGCCACGACTCAAATTAAAGCCGGTTTGTCACACACGGGCCAGATCTGGCCCACACACAGCAAGCCACGACTCAAATTAAAGCCGGTTTGTCGCACACGGGCCACATCTGGCCCACACACAGCAAGCCACGACTCAAATTAAAGCCGGTTTGTCGCACATGGGCCAGATCTGGCACACACACAGCAAGCCACGACTCCAATTAAAGCCGGTTTGTCGCACACGGGCCAGATCTGGCCCACACACAGCAAGCCACGACTCAAATTAAAGCCGGTTTGTCGCACACGGGCCAGATCTGGCCCACACACAGCAAGCCACGACTCCAATTAAAGCCGGTTTGTCGCACACGGGCCAGATCTGGCCCACACACAGCAAGCCACGACTCAAATTAAAGCCGGTTTGTCGCACACGGGCCAGATCTGGCCCACACACAGCAAGCCACGACTCCAATTAAAGCCGGTTTGTCGCACACGGGCCAGATCTGGCCCACACACAGCAAGCCACGACTCAAATTAAAGCCGGTTTGTCACACACGGGCCAGATCTGGCCCACACACAGCAAGCCACGACTCAAATTAAAACCGGCTTGATGTGTGTGGGCCAGAGATGGCCCATATAACCTCTGCCGCTGCCAGAACTGAGCCAGATGTGCCATAGTTGGCCCAGATGAGGCCCGGATATGTCTGCTATCTGGGACCTGTCAAACATAATCTATTTCGCCGTCAATACTTTTGATGGTGTCCTTTATCAGTAGGCGTAGGTGTGTAAAAAAAGTATATATTGTTGTAATGAAGACATGAGCCTGGTCTGTCAACGGTCTCCCTCTACAGCAGCAGCGCGCCAGCGCCGCGTCAGGCACGCTTCTGGAGTGTAAAGACACAGAATCCGCCTGAGGACGGTGACACACAGGCTGCGTCCGTGGGCGCCGCGTGTCTGAAGCGTCCCAGAAGCGTGGCGGATTCTGTAGCTGTGTCTCATTTAGAAGGTTGCGCCCTCCGAAGGTCGCATTCGAAGGCTGCATACGTCATCGTGGTTGTCTCATTTCAGAAAAGCAAGTAGCACACTCCGAATGAGACCTTCGAATGCGACCTTTTTTCACAGGAATTCGAAGGATACATGAGGTGTATCCTTCGCTGCTACAAATAACCCACAATCCCTTGCGTCGCCATAAATAACCGTTGTTTATTTGAAAAAATGGCGGCGGCAGATCTACACACAAGCGATGTGGTGTTTAAATGTAAGTACTTTAAAGTTCTTCATTTTTTAAAAGTTGAATTACAAGTGTGGTAAACATGATTACAAGTGTTTAGTGATTTTTTTTTTTTTTTTTTTTTTTACAGTTTAACAGTACTTCGCTAGCAGGGCGAGAAATAATTATTATTTAACCCTTGTATTACATTAAATAAAAACATTTTCTTTTCAAATTACTTTCCAGATTTAGAAATAATTTCCTTAAAATTTTTTCTTAAACAAGTGTGAGAGCGCAACGACGTTATGTGTTGGCATAGCGACGTGATACTTCCTGTTTCGTTTTCCGTCCGTCCTACGAAGGCCGTCTCGTTTAATCCCAGGGTGAAGAACACTCCATATACGCATCCTAGAGAGGATGCGACCTCCAGAGGACGTGGCCTTCTAAATGAGACACAGCTTGTGTCTTTACACACCAGAAGCGTGCCTGACGCGGCGCCGACGCGCTGCTGCTGTAGAGGGAGACCGTTGACAGACCAGGCTCATGTCTTCATTACAACAATATATACTTTTGTTTACACACCTACACCTACGCCTACTGATAAAGGACACCGTCAAAAGTATTGACGGCGAAATTATGTTTGACAGGTGCAATATTTGAAAATTGATAATTATTATTATTATTTTTTTATTACATTTATATCTGAATTTATGTCAACATATAGACTTTCAAATATCAAAATATCAGGAATTCATATGTATTTGTGTACAAAATGACATGTCAACATATTTTCCTAGTATATTTTGCCTTGAAACGCTTCCGACACTCGCGCGTGTCGCGTGAAAAATAGGCGTCGGTTCTATTTTTAGCATGCACGCGTTTTCCGCGCGGCTCGAGGCGCACCTGAGACGCGCGTCTCACGCAGGCAGTCTGCATGCTCTAACCTATTAAAAAGGGTAGCCGAATTAAAAACAGACACGCCACGCGGCTGAGACGCTTGCGCCACACATCCAGGGTCCGACACCGGTGCGGTCCCTTTGCGTATCCGTACATAAATGGGTACATCCGCCCCGGCTTCGCTTTGGATCCGCGAATGAGCCGCATATCCGCTCCGGGTCCGTTTTGGACCCGGTCATAAAATTCCGTCTGCAGTACCACTTTTTTCCACCACACTGCCTGATAACATCCTCCTCATCCAAAATTCATGCAGTGAATCCAGTGTGTGAACGTGATTGAACTGTGCCTTGTTAAAGATGTCAGGAGAAGAAATAGCTGTGAAATCCGAGGCTTGTGTCAGTTCTAAGTGCTAGGATCCGGAAGACTAGTTGTAAGTACTACAAGAGGAGATGTTTTCTGATTATAATGAAATTCTGGGAAATGGGAATGTGTTTTATATCTGTTAAGTTGTATGTAACCATTTACAGTTGACATGAGACATAAGTAGCAAACATACGTTTTTTTTTGTATTGCAATGCAAGTCGGATTATTGAAAAGGAGCAGTAAGTTGGTTGTATTCTATCTTGCAGTTGATCGTGGGTGGAGTTTAAACACACTGGGCTCCAGGCCAATGGAATTTGTAAAGGGCATGGTCTCTGAATTGGAAAACAACATGTTGCCTGCGACAGACTATTTAAATTAAAACTGAAACAATTTGAAACAAATAAAACATTTTATTTAACAAAAGAAAACATGACCATAAGTAGCCTAATCATCTGCCTCAGCCTGGTTAGACCGGTTGGTCAGGCGCCTCCTTGCCGCACCACGGTCTGCAGCCAAGTTAATCTTATGGCATAACGTTGAATGTCTGTGTCTGTGCGACACAAACTATTTGCACGTACAGCACCTGTAGACACAAAATGAGGTTTTGAATTCAGCATGCATTTGGTAGGCTACTTATGACTTAAGCATGGGCTGCCCAGTTATTGGCTGGAATTAATCAGTGTTGCCAGATTGTGGATCTTTTGACTTCATCGGCTGGGGAAAATAAGCCGGTGTTACAATATATTCGGTTCTCGAAATATTTGGTTCCAATGGGTGGAGCTATCATGAATACTCACGAGACCATAGCATGGGCGGGGCGACAAATACAAGTGAGTGGAACAGAAATTATAAGCGTGAGCGCCTCGTTTTGTTTTATGGATTATTTATTTCAAACAGGTAATAAAGTTGAACGAAGTTAAGCTTAACTACTCAGACATCCCAAATCTCCCGGAAGTTCCGTGAGTCTCCCGCATATTGAAAGCGGCTCCCTGAGACCCGCAAATTAGTTAAAATCTCCCAGAATCTAGACCGAGCGAGCAAAAGCGCGCATGCGAAACAGATACTGTGTTTCAAACCGTGTAGCGCGTGCACGGCAGAGAGGGAGAGGGAGCGAGAGACCTTGCGTATGTGTGCTAATGTGCGTGTGTGCGAAGTAGGCTTGGGCGGTATCCAAATTTTGATACCGTCAAACCTCCTCCCTATTTTACCTCGGTATGCAGTATTACCGTGAATAATAAAAAAAATATGACGTAAGGCTGAGACAGCATCACCAAACTGTTGGCTTGTGCCTAAACCATTCAGAAACTGAATACCAAACACTGATACTGAAACAAGAACAAAATGACATGCACAACAATATTAACAACTTTTATTAGTAACAAATAGCAATAGTCAAATTAATTAAATTAACATAAATATACAGAACAGTTTTTGCGCAGAGATGTGCACACAAATCAATAAAATCACTTGGGGTGTGCACAGATATTATTATTATTATAATATTCGTTCGACTCTAATTATTCGATAAATAAAAATGATATTCGAATTTCGACATATTTTTGCTTGCCATAAAGAAAAGAAAAAAGGGAAAAAAGTCCACAATAAAACCTAATTCGGTCACTTTCTGTGATTCTCCACGGCATATTTGAAGATGTATGAAAGCAAAAAATAATTAATGAATGAATAAAGGTCCCTGGTTCGATCCCGGGTTTCGGCAAAAGCTCCCAATCTTTTCCGTTTTTTGAGGCGGGCCAGTGACCAAAAATCACTGGGTTCAAACTTCTCTGTATAACTGCTTCCCCACTGCCACAGAGCTATCTGTTTCCCAGTTGGCCAGAAACCAAGCACTTTCGGTTCCATGGTGTAATGGTCAGCACTCTGGGCTTTGAATCCAGCAATCTGAGTTCGAATCTCGGTGGAACCTGTGTGCTTTCTTGCCGCAGGAAAAGATAAAAACAGCACTAGTTTGGCACTGGTGACAGTCTTTGTGGCCCTGTGAACAACGGCTGCTCCAGGTAAGGTTCCATGGTGTAATGGTTAGCACTCCTACTCTGAATCCAGTGATCCGAGTTCAAATCTCGGTGGGACCTGTGTGCTTTCTTGCCGAGGAAAAGATAAAAACAGCACTAGTTTGGCACTGGTGACAGTCTTTGTGGCCCTGTGAACAACGGCTGCTACAGGTAAGGTTCCATGGTGTAATGGTTAGCACTCCTACTCTGAATCCAGTGATCCGAGTTCAAATCTCGGTGGGACCTTTTTTGCAACCAATTTGCGCAGGACCATTTCTGAAATACTTTTTGGCAACTTTGAGTCCAAAAAAATTAACTAACGTAGAGACTGTGGCAGCATTGCATCGATGCTCAGTCGGTCTCTTTAGGGCAGTGGTTCTCAAACCTGTCGGGGAGGCACCCCTGCCCTGCACATTTTGATTGTCTGCCTTATTAGACACACCCAAATAAGGTCTTGCGGTCTCTATCAATGAGCTGATGATTTGAAACAGGTGTGTTAGATGAGGGAAACATTCAAAATGTGTAGGAAAGGGGTGCCTCCAGGACAGGTTTGAAAATCACTGCTTTAGGGAACTGTGCGTAAAATGGCAATGTTTTGCAACCAATTTGCACAGGACCATGTCGGAAATACTTTTTGGCAGCCGTGAGCCCAAAAAAAAAAGCTAACGTGGGAGTGTCGCAGCATTGCGTCAATGCTCAGTCGGTCTCTTTGGGGCAATGGTTTTCAAACCTTTCCTGGAGGCAACCCTGTCCTGCACATTCCGAATGTCTCCCTTATTAGACACACCCAAATCAGGTCTTGCAGTCTCTACTAATGAGCTGATGATTTGAAACAGGTGTGTTAGATGAGGGGAAATGCAAAATGTGCAGGGCAGGGATGCCTCCAGGACAGGATTGAAAACCACTGATTTAGGGATGTGTGAGTAAAAGGGCAGGAGCCAACTTGGAGAATGCGGGCATCGATCCCGCTACCTCTCGCATGCTAAGCGAGCGCTCTACCATTTGAGCTAATTCCCCTGTCCTTTCAAGATCAACGAGCATAGCTCCGAATGACGGGCGTGATGCAAAGAGGCCATCCCTCCTCTGGGCTTGCACCTTTGCACTGGCCGCGATTGTGTTGTCGAATTAACAAAGAGATTTAGCTTTTGTGTTAAAGGACCTTCTCGGTCTTGTTACGCCAGTATGCATATGTGGATTCTTGTATTATGTAGACTACCTTGGATCACTCGGGTCATGCAGACAACTTCTCACCTCTTTTTCTCACACTGACTTAAAGAATAAGGAAGCGGTTCTCAATTCCAGTCCTCGCTCCCCAACGGTCTGCATATTTTGCATGTCTCTCTTTGTTAGCACAACTGATTCGGATAATCAGCTCATTAGAAGTGAGCTCCTTGCGATTGACATGGTCCCTACACAGTGTTCATTGCTCCCCACTCCCTGAGCAGGGGAAATCCGTCGAAGTTTACTTCACTTTGGAACATTGGTTCACGGATTTGCGCTGCGCAACGTCTTCACACATGGACAAGTGTGACATCATATACCCCTGTATACCTCTATGCACCTCTGTATTACTCACTTTGAATTGAACGTATACATACGCTTCGAACTTGAATCACGGAGGGATGTCATGTGATGTCCACTTCTCAGGGCACTTAGGTTCGAATGGAACAAATGTCTGAAGCTATACGAGAAACATACAAAATGTGAAGAGCAGGGGGCGCGAGGACTGGAATTGAGACCCGCTGGTCTAAGTGACATCTGACCGTTTCAGCTGTCCTTCCTAACATCCCTCTACATGTTAGATACAGCCACATTTTTAGGTCAGTTAAGAGGCCAACTTGCATTCGTTAGCCTTTCACACTGTCTCGAGGTCTTTGATTGCTTCCAAGTCAGTTCATGTCCCTTCCTTTGTTGATGCTGGAGCAACTCTTTTTTCTTGGTCTTGGACAAGAAGGCTCGTTGGTCTAGGGGTATGATTCTCGCTTTGGGTGCGAGAGGTCCCGGGTTCAAATCCTAGACGAGCCCTTGGTCAGGATAAAACGTGAAGCTTTGTTGTCTCATTGCGTTCACTAACAGTGAGGCTGGTTTTTATTCAATCGGGTAGAAGCAGATGGCTAAACCAGGCCGGTTAGCTCAGTTGGTTAGAGCGTGGTGCTAATAACGCCAAGGTCGCGGGTTCGATCCCCGTACTGGCCAGCTGTTCTTATTGTCTGGGGGCTCATCTCTGCTCTGCTCTTCTCCTCTGACAAAGAGTGGGGTGATCTCACTGAAATCCCTGCTTGCTAATCAGAAGTTATTTGTGGCCGAAATAGCTCAGTTGGGAGAGCGTTAGACTGAAGATCTAACCCAGATAGAATACATATCCGGGCCAACTATGGCACATCTGGCTCAGTTCTGGCAGCGGCAGAGGTTATATGGGCCATATCTGGCACACAAACATCAAGCCGGTTTTAGTTTGAGTTGTGGCATGCTGTTTCTGGTCCAGATCTGGCCCGTCTGCGACAAACCGGCTTTAATTTGAGTCGTGGCTTGCTGTGTTCGGGCCAGATTTGGCCCATGTGTGACAAACCGGTTTTAGGTTGAGTTCTGGCTTGATGTATGTGGGCCAGATATGGCCTATACCAGGTGACCAGATGTGCCATTTTCTGAAGACACGTCCTGGCAGATCACCTTACTTTACCAGTCAGTGGTTCTAAAACTATTTTGAGTACTGGATGCCCATAATATTTTAGGACACGTAATATAAATACATACACACATTTATTTGACCTACACGGACCTGTTATGAAGCTGCAATGTTATTCGATTTTTTTTACATTTTTGTACCATGTCCTCTGGTGTGACACCATGTCCTTTGAACTTTTTCTGAACCACTACAAATTTTTTATGCTTTGTTGTGCATTAATATGACACCCCTAAATTATATATATATTTTTATTAAAAAGTGCATGTTAAGCTACATAATCCTAGAAAAGTTTGCAAATGTGTCTTGCTTGCCACTAATGACAGGTTAGCTTGGAATAGCAAGGTCATTAATTGACAGAAAAGGCTGAAACGTCCTTTGGTGTGATAAAAAAAAAAAAGTCCTCCATTGTGACACCTGTACTGTCACACCACAGGACAAAGTTTCTTTATAAATAATTTTAAATAATTAAATAATATTTGTTTAACTCCTTTTTTATACTTTTAAATGCAATAATTACATTCATTAAATTAAGCTCTAATCATCAAAAAATAATAATCTTTAGAATATATGAAATATATGAAAATTTCACTTTTTAATAAAAAAAAGTTACAAAAAATTTACTTTTTTCATGATATTCACATTTCTTCAAGATGCACCTTATACACACACACACACACATATATATATATACACACACACACACACACACACACACACATACATATATGAGTGTTCGTAAAAGCAACAATACAAAATCTTAAACTATAAAAGTGCCACTTTGTCCCACTATTATGTGCAGGCCTGGCATTTTGCATGAACTTTTTCGGAACCACTACAAATTTTTTATGCTTTGTTGTGCATTAATATGACACCCCTAAATTATATATATATTTTTATTAAAAAGTGCATGTTAAGCTACATAATCCTAGAAAAGTTTGCAAATGTGTCTTGCTTGCCACTAATGACAGGTTAGCTTGTAATAGCAAGGTCATTAATTGACAGAAAAGGCTGAAACGTCCTTTGGTGTGATAAAACAAAAAGTCCTCCATTGTGACACCTGTACCACAGGACAAAGTTTCTTTAAAAATCATTTTAAATAATTAAATAATATTTGTTTAACTCCTTTTTTATACTTTTAAATGCAATAATTACATTCATTAAATTAAACTCTAATCATCAAAAAAAATGAATCTTTAGAATATATGAAATATATGAAAATTTCACTTTTTAATAAAAAAAAGTTAAAAAAATTTTTTTTCATGATATTCACATTTCTTCAAGATGCACCTTATACACACACACACACACACACACACACACATACATACATACATGAGTGTTCGTAAAAGCAACAATACAAAATCTTAAACTATAAAAGTGCCACTTTGTCCAACTATTATGTGCAGGCCTGGCATTTTGCACTGGGCTATAGAACTACTAAATGTATTTTAAATTAGCAATATCATAATTGAATGACATTTTGAATTATGTAGTGATCTAATTCTATCCACCAAGCAATTGTATGTGAATGTGTGAGACTTATGGTCATGGTTATAGGGAAATAACAAAAAGAACAAAGTGCAGTAAACGGTAAAACTGTTTGCACTACAAACCAGTACGTTCATAATTAACACAATACATTAAAAATAACATGGTAAGATACAGCAGTTTGCAACAGTACACAGCAAAACAAGCTGTTTGTACAGCTAATATAGCTGGAATGACACCGAAAGCCAGACACATTAAATCTACAAATGGCCGCGCCCCCTATTACAGAAAAAAATAAGGGGCATATGTTTATTCATATGTTTATTTATGTAACCTAAGCGTGTGACTTTTAATTCGTGACGTGCTTTCATGGGCGTGCGCGCGGGTACCGGATGGAGTTGCCATGGAAACGGAGCGCAACACTGCAAATGTCACGAGGAAACACCCCGTTTCTCGCTGATTTCACTGTTTTCAGGTGAGTTAAGTCCATAAAATCACACAAATATTACTTATAACTGTTGTTGACGCTTCTGTTGTTTATTTACTTTATAGGAATGGTTTAATGTCTTCGAAAAAGCCCGTTAGCATTTCTACCGTTTTCAGACGACGTATCGTCAGGTATGATAACTCTGTTGTTCTCTTATTTATGAAAGTTTGGGCTTTTAATCAAATCTTCATCTGTAGATAATAGCTTTTGACTGTTTTGTTGGTAATCTTTCAATGGATGATTGGAAATTGCTTAATTTATTTAACCTTAACATTTACACTTTACTGTTTATCGATGACGTCACGTTATCAAGGAGCGCGAAAATTGGCAGAAAACTAAAGTTGTTTTAATCTTTTATGGTAAACATAAAACTGTTCTGCGATTTCAAGAGTGACAAAATAATCCTTCTACAACAGAAGGGAGTGTCCAAGATTTCAATATTTCTGAAGGGAGCTGCTGACAGAGATCTAGGAAGCGCTGAAAAGGTTAAGTAACTTATACATTTTTTTCACAACATATATCGCAATGAATCTGTTATTTTATTTATTTATTTTTTGCATTTCACCTGCTCTAGCTTGTTTCCATCTAATAAACCTGGAACTGCAGACTAAATATTGTTGGCTCTGTGTCAAATTGCTTGTTTTGCTCCTAGATTCTTCAGTGCTGATGGCCTGCTGCATCCAGCAGAGTCGCAGTGAACCTACTGTAAGACAACATCTCCAAGATGCTATTGACCACAAGACTAGTACAGTAAGTCAAACCTCAAATATACAGTACACTAGTGTTCAAAAGCTAGCTAACAATTTGTAATAATTATCTTCTGCTCACCTCTGTAGTAATTATTTGATTAAAATATGTAAAAAGAGTAATATTGTGAAATATTATTACAATTTAAAATAGCTGTTTTCTATGTGAATACATTATAAACTAATTTATTCCTGTGATGTGCAGCTGTATTTTCAGCATCATTCCTCCAGTCTTCAGTGTCACATGGATCCCTCAGAAATGCTGATTTGCTGCTCAAGAAACTTATTATCAGTGTTGAAACAGTTGTGCTGCTTAATTTTTTTTTGTGGAAACCGTGATGCATTTTATTTTTCAGGATTCACAGATGAATACAAAGTTCAAAAGACCTGCATTTGTTTTAAACAGATGATTTCGAACAATTTGATGCATGTAACACTAACATTGAATGTTTGGAGTCTGTAACAACGAATCCAAAAAAATTTCAGCACGTCTGTATTTTAACATTGATCATTATCAGAAATGTTTCTTGAGCAGTAAATCATCATATTAGAAAGATTTCTGAAGATGTGTCACTGAAGACTGGAGTAATGATGCTGAAAATACAGCTTTGATCAAAGGAATGAAAGAGTTGTTTTGAATTGTAATAGTCACAGTGTTACTATTTTACTGTAATTTGATTCAATAAATGGAGCCGTGGTGAGCATAAGAGATTTTTTATAAAGGCATAAAATATCTTACAGACCCCAAACTCTTGAATGGTTGTGTAAATTACTGTTATGATGTTCCTCCCAGTTAAATTTTATCAAAATGTATTAAATGTTACTCTGGCATATGCAGTCCATTCTATAGAGACTGTGTCTGTTCCCCAAAAACAGACAACAAATAATATGTTTATTAAGGGAAAATTATTTCAGTTTAAAGCTACTAGATTAAAAATAGTACTCAATGTACTCCATTGATGAAATAGTAAAAAGTGCACATTGCCTGAAATGAAATGAACAGCAGCTATGCTAATCTTTCTCCCTTTGCCTTCCTGTTTCTGCAAATGTCCATCCCAGGGTTATTAGAAACTGCACAGCACAGGACTTACAGGACTTGTGAGGACTTCAGATGATACCAGTACTCAAAAGACCTTAGATGATGGCAACTATAGATGGACATACAAACTACCGCCACTGCAGAAAAGGTAATGTTAATTTGAAAGAGCTGTGACACAGTATCAAGGGCTCCCTTATCAGTTCTGCTTTCAGTACTGGAGAGTAAAAGATACATTTTTTTTGTTTGATGTTTTTATTAGTACATATACGTTATCTTGCACATTTTATCTCCCCAACAGATTCTAATTTAAAAGAAGTTTATAATGCATGTTCGCTACTCCCAATTCAGAAGACTGAATCAGGCTGTGTATCTGAATGTTTCTCATACTCGCTCCTCTCTGCCACGTCTGAATTTGGGATTTTCCTTAGCTGTCAGTTATAAACGTCAAAATTAAAAGAAATAAACATTTGAAATATATCAGTCTGTGTGTAATGAATAAATATAATATACAAGTTTCACTTTTTGAATGGAATTAGTGAAATAAATCAACTTTTTGATGATATTCTAATTATATGACCAGCACCTGTGTCATTGCTCTTTTGTTGATTTTGATTGCTTCCATTGTCCTCATTTGTAAGTTGCTTTGGATAAAAGTGTCTGCTAAATGTAAATGTAATGTTAATGTGTATTTAACTATATTTATAAATATTTATCTGTATTTTTTATTTTGTAATAATGTAAATGTATTTGTTTTATATCTATACATGCAGTTGTATTCATGTATGTATATTTATTTGTCTAATTTTTATTTTTTAATAAAGCAGTTTAGACTACATGAGTGTTTTCTTTATTCTGGATGAATTACATATTCTTTTGTGTCTAGAAAGGGTAAATATGGGCCATATGTAACCCAGAAGTCAGCCACAACTGGGACGGATCTGGGCCACATCTCAGAAATGGCGTGGTTGACATCTGTGCCAGGTGTCGCCCATGCCATTTGTGAGATGCGGCATGGATCTGGTACAGTTGTGGCTGACTTCTGTCTGACAAATATATATATCACATATGTATCACATATATATCACATATGTCAGCCAGACTCAGGTTGAGTCATCGCCGTCATTCCGCGCGGTATGTGGGCCAGAAGAATATGGGAGATGTGGGCCAGAACTGGGCCACATGTCATTTGCCATCTGGGAAAGGTCCCTGGTTCGATCCCGGGTTTCGGCAAAAGCTCCCAATCTTTTCCGTTTTTTGAGGCGGGCCAGTGACCAAAAATCACTGGGTTCAAACTTCTCTGTATAACTGCTTCCCCACTGCCACAGAGCTATCTGTTTCCCAGTTGGCCAGAAACCAAGCACTTTCGGTTCCATGGTGTAATGGTCAGCACTCTGGGCTTTGAATCCAGCAATCTGAGTTCGAATCTCGGTGGAACCTGTGTGCTTTCTTGCCGCAGGAAAAGATAAAAACAGCACTAGTTTGGCACTGGTGACAGTCTTTGTGGCCCTGTGAACAACGGCTGCTACAGGTAAGGTTCCATGGTGTAATGGTTAGCACTCCTACTCTGAATCCAGTGATCTGAGTTCAAATCTCGGTGGGACCTTTTTTGCAACCAATTTGCGCAGGACCATTTCTGAAATACTTTTTGGCAACTTTGAGTCCAAAAAAATTAACTAACGTAGAGACTGTGGCAGCATTGCATCGATGCCCAGTCGGTCTCTTTAGGGCAGTGGTTCTCAAACCTGTCGGGGAGGCACCCCTGCCCTGCACATTTTGATTGTCTGCCTTATTAGACACACCCAAATAAGGTCTTGCGGTCTCTATCAATGAGCTGATGATTTGAAACAGGTGTGTTAGATGAGGGAAACATTCAAAATGTGTAGGAAAGGGGTGCCTCCAGGACAGGTTTGAAAATCACTGCTTTAGGGAACTGTGCGTAAAATGGCAATGTTTTGCAACCAATTTGCACAGGACCATGTCGGAAATACTTTTTGGCAGCCGTGAGCCCAAAAAAAAAAGCTAACGTGGGAGTGTCGCAGCATTGCGTCAGTGCTCAGTCGGTCTCTTTGGGGCAATGGTTTTCAAACCTTTCCTGGAGGCACCCCTGTCCTGCACATTCCGAATGTCTCCCTTATTAGACACACCCAAATCAGGTCTTGCAGTCTCTACTAATGAGCTGATGATTTGAAACAGGTGTGTTAGATGAGTGGAAATGCAAAATGTGCAGGGCAGGGATGCCTCCAGGACAGGATTGAAAACCACTGATTTAGGGATGTGTGAGTAAAAGGGCAGGAGCCAACTTGGAGAATGCGGGCATCGATCCCGCTACCTCTCGCTTGCGCCTACTGCTTTCCACCAAATGAGCCGAAGTAAGCCCAAAGTAAGCCCACATGAACCAATCGCGTTTCGCCTGTGGCTTACTTTTGACAAATCGCGTTTCGCCTGTGGCTTACTTTTGATCAATCGAGTTTCTCTTCCGGGGCTTACTTTCCTCCAATCGCGTTTCTCTCCTGTGGGCTCCTTTTGACCAATCGCCGGTCGTTGTCATTGTCATCTTTGTTAAAGGTAAGGCTATTACTTCATTCATTGAAAACTGGTCATTATTGGTTAATATACAGTGTGTATTTTTTGAAAACGAATCGTGTCAGTATAGCTAGCTAGCATACAGTTCATGCTTTCTTCAGTACCTGTGAACCTGTAACTTTTCACATGATAAATGATCAGATAAGTTAAAGTTATCGACCGTCAGCTAATTAAGCTATGCTACTGTCAACAATGATGTGTGTATTGTCTAAGAAGTCATGGTTTCTGGGTCCTATGAATGAAAATAACGATTAAACTATTTACATTTATATTTGGTTATAACACATAATAACACACACACATTTTGATTGTAAAAATCGTTACCAAATTGTTGTGGAGATATGGAAAAATGCATTTACCAAGAAATACATTTATATTTTCTAAAATAATATAATAATGACTTTTTTATAAATAAAACATTGAGAGTCTTAACTAAAAACAAACAAAAAAGGCCAAATGTATCCATATGAGCAAAAGTATATGGGAATAGTGCTCATTTTAATTTGGGTAGACCAGAAAGTTAAAAACACTGAAAAAGATTTTAAGAGGTTAAAGCACCTGGTGTAACCCTGGGGTAAGATGACCACTTTTGAAGTATTATATATTTAATGTAATATTTTATAGCCTGGTGTGTGTAGTCATGGTTTAAGATGAAAGCATTGGAAATAAAAGGAAATTTCAGACTTCATACTGACATTACATATTTTATATGTCAGGGATTCCTGTCCTTTGTAGAAAACTCATCTTCAGGACAGTTTATGTCATGGCCAAGTTTATTACCACAGTAATATAGTTTATGCGTAGCTTGTTAAATTATTGTTACACACTTAACATACAGGTGTCTTTCAGATTGCAAAAGATAGTAGTCTTTTTCTGATTTTCATTTCAGAAAATGTATGCATATCCCTCTTTTCAACGCCAATCGGCAACATCAAGCCGACTCCTCATGGCGCCTTCGGCAGAGGCGAAGCGCCTTGAAAATTTGGAGTCTGGAAGGGCCAAACCTAAGGAGGAGGTGCTGTCAGAGGCCAGTACTTTTGTCAGCACGAACGGTGGAGACCCCAGTGACCAGTTTTTAGTACTGGCTCACTGCAAACTTCAGTTTGGGAAGTACCAGGGCCAGAGATTTAGATGGCTCCTGGAAAACTCTCTGGGGTATGCCGTGTATTTGGTGCTCAGCATTTCCACTGAGACAGCGCAGACAACACCCCTGTCACTAAATAAACAACTGTTCCTACAGTACACTTCTCAAATTAGAGAGATGGCAGAAGAAGTGGAAAATTATCAGAGGAAGCAGGAAATGCAGGCAGAAGCCCGGGCAACTGGAGACCAGGGCTGCTTGATGGTGGAGTTTGGTGACTTCCAGGGCCGCTCCATGAAAGATGTTTATGAGGACCAGAGCAAGGAGGCTCAAGCCCTCATCAGGTACCTCATTAAGGCAGATGCCAGGCCCAAAACCAACATGGCCATTTTCAAGACATATGTCCTGAAAAGACGGGCTTCTGCTGTGGTCACCAGCGTACGTCAGCCTGCACCTCACGCTGCAACCTCCAGTGCTTCTGCAACCACTGCACCTCCACCTGCACCTATCCAAACTGGTGTACAGAAGACCGCAACTGTGAAAGCGCTGTTGGCGCGTGGCAAAAATTTGTCTCCTTCACAGCTGGCGAAAAAACTCACGTCACCAGTTAAACCCTGTGAGTAGGAGTGTGAATATAGAATTTTACCTACAGCATTTCTTCATATATTAATTTATCATTATGGCAAACTTGTCAACTTGCTGTTTCCAGATCCATTATTGCAGTCCACTTTACCTCCTCCAGCAGCAGAACCCCCAGCCAAACATTTGACCCCGATACAGCTTTTCTCTACTGGTAAGTAAGCACCATGTTACATATGTTTGTCTCTGTGTATTGTTCACAATGATAGTTTTAACATTTGTGCTCCAGGCAAGTCCGTTCCCACTGCTGAAGATGACGATGAGGAGCTGGTATTTGCTGCATCACAATGTGAAGCACAGCTAAATACAGGTGTGGCATATGACACAAATGCAAATATTACAAGAATGTTTTGTAAAAACACAATGAGAAGCGTTATTTCTTGGGGGAAAATAATCAACATTTTAAAATATTTTATGTTTACAATACAGAATTATGTCATGTCATGCCTCAAGCGGGATGCTTTCTTGAGTGCACTTCTTCAAAACCGTAAGGATGTCCAAAGGTGTCAGTGTATTTATTTGCGTTTCCGAACTTACCCGTTGTTAGATAATCACTAGATAACTTTTTCACACCGCTTGCTCTTCTCACTCACTCTTCAACTCCCCCTGAGCAGACAGGATGGTGGAGATTCATTGTTCTAATGATTAGAGGAACAGTTTTTCCTTACTCTATCTGTGTGTATGCTTCATGTCCGTGGGCTTCGTTGCTTTACACTTAATTCATCACACCACATTTTCCTTCCTCCATTCCATCTGATCCTCATTCTCAGTCAGCTGCACTGATTCCATTCTCCTTAAATTAATAAAGTGTATGCTGGGTTATGTGCTTCCTTAACACTAGTACCACTTTCTTCACTCTCGTTCCTAAAAATAACATAATAATTATGAATACTTGTCCAAAAATTGTGCTTTGCAGGCTGTTTGTGCGCTGCATTTATGGCATATTACTATCAAATGCAACAGTCATCCTTATTGTTTTTTTTACTATTCACTCAGAGGACTGTGCTGCTCCATCTCCATCAGTGGAAACTGCCAAGGCACCAGCTCCTTCACATCACCAGCCACCAGCTGAGCTTCCAAGTCACTGGAAAGATCAACTTCCACCTTTCCAGCATGAGTGGATCCGGAACACACTGTTTAAGGCCAAGCCACGAACCGGCAAGCCAGAACTAGTGTCCCAGCTGAAACTTTGGTGGTATCCTCCTCAGCCCCCTTTAACCCCTTACTAGTAACCCCCCTTTTTTGGCATGGAGACCGAAATTACATACCCAAAATAAAAAGGTTTCTGCTCATGATTCTTTCTGACTAGATACATAATCAACCTTTGTTCACAAAGCTGACACTTTAAAGTTTACTGTTCAGGAATCAGAATCACTCAGACTGTTATGATAATAGAGATATATAAGCTCAAACATAAAAACAAAAATAAAAATATTAAAAACATATGTTTTAAATGTATTTAAAAAAATGTTGATGTAGGAAATGAGTTTGAAAACACAGTGTAGCTAAGGCCACAAGTCTTCCAAGACTTCATAAAAAATTTCATAATCGAATCTGTAAAACTGTGAATTTTATGAAATATTTTCTAAGGCCATGTCATGTGTGTTTTTAGAGAAGGCTAATCAGATTGATTTATGGCCCTTGTCATCTCTGTAAGATCTCACATGTAAACATGTGTATGTTTCACTGTTGAAAACTGCCCGAATCATGATTGTATTGTTCTCACCAAACGGTTCTTTCACACCTCCGCCAAGTATGACACATTATCCGCATTATTCTTATATCATTATTCTTTTGTTTTTATTCCACCTTTATTAGCCTTGATTGTGGTTTTTCAGGCTTTACAAAGCAACAAAGCAGCGATCTCACTTCAGTCTCTCTTTGCATTTAGCCCTTATTTATCAAAAGTCTTACTATAAAAATACAACAAAACATTTTCTTACGACCTTAGGTGAATTATTGAGACAAAAATGCATTATGAAGAAGAAAAGCACCTGCTATTAGTAGCATTGGTGCTAACGTTAGCATCAAGCTACATCTGACAATTTATGAAATTATTAGTACACTTTTACTCAAAACTCACTTTAAACCCCGATCGAGTGTTTATAATAACTTCCTTTAGCGATCAGGGGTGGAATTTGGTCGTTTACTGTTGTAAAAATATGTTATTTGTAGACTTTTTCATCGCTGCACAAGTTAGCATTTCCGATGTACATTTTCGATTTTTTTTATAAAAACGCCCCAGATCTCAAGAAATTCTCATACCAAGCTTTACTATCGTAATCGCGGGTTTATTATTCGGATATTTCGTGTGTACAGAGGTGTTTCTGTGTTGTTTTGGCCAGATAACTACCAGGAAGTGTGCAGGAAGCATGTGACACGATGGGGCGGTGTCCAGATATGAAACTCTAAGATTGACGTTTGAAAGACCCAATCAGAGTCTGAGTCACACACCGCACGAGCTGTGACTACTGCACGCACACACAGATCGCTGGGAGAGGCTGTTTATCATCTGATCGCGTAAATCCGTGGAAAATGAATAGAAATGACGATTCTGTCTGAAGAAATATGAAGTAAACATCAGTAAATATATCCATATATCTCCGCAGATATGCATCTTTGGTCTGTAAATCCTTATTGACGCTGTTCAGTGAGTCTATGTGAACACAAATAAACCGCTGCTGACGTGACTGAACATGAGTGAGTTGTGAATTTCTATTCAAAATGTGGCATAATAAGGATTTATTATTTTGCACTCCTGACATAAATCACTAAATATCTGTCACTGCAACAATGTTTTATCAAAATATTGGTCAAATATCGAAGCTTGAGTCTTTAAACTTTCCATTGATGCACAGTTTGTCCAGATGAAGTAAGACAGTGATGTTTAATGTGCTGTGAAAGTGAAACTATAATAAACTGGGGCCGTCAGCGATGTTTGCACGCAAAGGGGTTTTAATAAACACTCAGCCCCCTGCCTCACCTGACCTCTTCTTCTGTCGGCCCCTTTTCTTATGGATGCCGCTGAAGATGTGGTTATTTCCTCTCGTCTGTGTTCGCCCAGACTGTGGTAGGCACAGACTAACTGCGGCAGGAATTTACCGTATCGTGCGTAAGGTCTTGGACATCGACGGGTGGTATGACCTTGCCACTGAGTATCTGGAGTGCAAACGCTGCAAAAAGAAATATCCTGCCTGGTCCGAGGACATCCTAGGACAGCTGGATATGGGCCACCGCAGTCAGTTTCCAGCTTTGCTGACATACAGGTAATTCATAATGACAATCATTCATTATTAGGTGCTTTTATGTGGGTTATTTTTTACCAGCTAAAGCATTTGCATGATTATACTGTTGTTTCCTTAGATACTCATGTGACAACCGGGTGCTGAGGATGATGAGGGAGAGGACACTGGGCAACAGTGTGACTCAGCTTTACAGGAAGCTGATGGAACAGCACAGTGAGGCATGGACACAGCGTGTCTTGCAGTACCTGACTGCCTGTGAACCATTCACAAGGTCCTCCCTTGTGCAGCCTCCTGTGTTTGCTGATCCTCCACTTTTACCTGCTTTGCCTAAACCTAAGTGGCTGTTAGCCGTGTATGCCAGGGATGTTCTGGGGCGACTGCACGAGGTCAAGGCCAAATTAACATCTGTCTTTGGCTGTGTTCTCAAGATGGATTCGACAAAAAAGGTATCAAAGCCCTGTTTATATCCAGAAATTTGCCAGATATGGATATGGCACGGATATGGCTCAGATATGGCACATTTTTTTTACTCTTTTATTTTTCCCAATAGGTCACAAAGAAACTTGCCGGTGCTGCTTCAGGAACAGCTGCCTGGTGCACAAATGTCGGAAACGAACACGGCCAGGTCCTTGTCTCTGTGCTGACAGCTGCCGAGGGACATGGACTGGACTCCATGGCAGCTGGTCTGATGAAACGCTACCGAGAGGCAGGAGAGGCAGCCCCAAAAGTGATGTACGTGGACAGGGACTGCTGCAGTCAGTACGGCCAATCGCGGGTGAAGACCATGTTTTTGGAGTGGGATGAGCTTGTAGTGCGCCTCGACATCTGGCACTTCATGCGGCGATTTGCTGCAGGTGTCACGACAGAGGCTCATCCGCTCTATGGGATCTTCATGGCACGTCTGTCCACGTGCATCTTTCAGTGGGATCCAGAGGATGTGGCTGCTCTTCGCTCCGCAAAAGAGGGTGACCTGGCGGCAAAGAAGACTGGCCACATCTCAGAAAAGGCGGTCAGTGCTCGCATTACCCGGAGGGAGTTGGCACTGCACTGCCGGAGGAGGACCAGGGGGGTGGAGGAGACCACCAGATTGATTGGGTCACTGATTGATCAGTTTGACAGTGCGGATGGGAAGGACACCCTGGGAGTTCCTCTGCTGGACCACGAACGGATCCAGCAGATATGGAAGGAACAGCGCAAGCACGTCCAGTGTATCCAAGACCCAGAGGACTTTCCGCTGTACATGAAGACAGGGACACTGAAGAAAGGCGGCGTGGAGCTGTGCTGCTACAGGTGTGCTCGTGGCTCTACCTCCTTGGAGTCATTCCACCTCCACCTGAACCGTTTTATTCCAGGTATTACATGCATATGGATTATTCATTTTTCTGTAGAAAATATAAGCACTGTAACTGCTTCCATCACTTTAAAGTAATGCCGCATTAATAAATGTCACACTCTACATTATACTTTTTAATGTCATAAGCATTGACAAAGCTGTCTTTACTAACAAGTGACAATCATTTTTAATATAGTTACAAAACTCTATTAAATGTAGTATACAAATTACTTCAGAGCACCTTATGTGTAGTACATATATTGTACATATGTGACATATAAAACCCTTTTTTATATATTTTTTGATATTATTTAACTTTTAGGAACCAGTGCCAGCGATGCGCATTTTCAGGCCTATCTCCTTGAGGGCTTGATGCGTTGGAATGATGACCGAATGGAAGACGCCATAAAACGGGCGTCCTCCATTCGGACATATGGCAGTGCCATGAGCGAGGCTGTGGACCGGCTTAGCCGAACAGTCTTTGGGAAGCCCTGGGATGAGCGCTATCGCCCTCCTGGAGCATATACAGGTAAGACATTTAATTATTTCTTTTGCAATATTCTATTAAGTTATTAGAGTATTAGAGCCTCCAATGTTCTTGATCAATTATTAAGAACACTTTTTTTATTATTTTATTATTGTAGGTGAATTGCTGGGAATCGAGTACCTTTACAGCCAGACTGGCAAAACACTGGTTCCAGTGCTCCAGAACCCAGAGGAGGAAGACCGGTTGGTGGAGGAGGTTGATGATCAGGACCTGCTAGATGAGGGGTTTGAGGAAGAGAGCATGGAGGACATCACAGTTCCAGTGCTGTTTGAGGATGACCCCTGCCTCAGAAACACCCCCTCATCTTTGCCTCTGCCTCAGTCCCCAGCATCACTGGCTGAGCCGTCCACATCATCTGGAGGAGAGGGACAGCATCTCGCCCCTGCCTCTTCAGTGCTGTCACAGCCATCTTTTTGTAAATAACTTTAAAGAGGTGTGTGAACTTGCAAGCACGATGTCAGACACTGTAATATGCTCTGGTCCCCTCCCTGCTTACCGTGGTGACGAGATGCATAGCAGATTGTCATCACTCAATGGCTGGATGTCTAAGTGGTGCCCACAGAATAACATAGGTTATATAGACAATTGGACGAGCTTTTGGGGCAGACCTGACCTGTTTAAAAGAGATGGTCTTCATCCCTCCTGGGGTGGCGCCACTCTTCTGTCTAGAAATATGGCAAATAGTCTTAGTGTTTATACTTGACTAACTGGGGCCCAGGTCAGGAAGCAGACAGACTGGCTAAACCGACCGTCTGCTAGCTGCCTCCCGTCACAGAGGTCAGTTAATTCTCAGCACATAGAGACTCTTTCACCTAGATATCACACTATAGAGACTGTGTCTGTTCCACGAACTAGAAAATACAAAAAACGTCCAAACCAAGTTAAGGTTAACAATTTAATTGAGGTTCAACAAATAAAAAACAAATGCAATATGGATAAACAAATGATAAAGATTGGCTTATTGAATATCAGATCCATTTCTACGAAAACACTTTTTGTAAATAATATGATAACTGATCATAATATAGATGTGCTCTGCTTGACAGAAACCTGGCTAAAACCTGATGATTACATTATTTTAAATGAGTCCACCCCCCAAGATTATTGTTATAAACACGAGCCGCGTCTAAAAGGCAAAGGTGGAGGTGTTGCTTCAATTTATAACAACGTTTTCAGGATTTCTCAGAGGGCAGGCTTCAAGTATAACTCGTTTGAAGTAATGGTGCTTCATATAACATTATACAGAGAAACAAATGTTAATGATAAATCCCCTGTTATGTTTGTACTGGCTACTGTATACAGGCCACCAGGGCACCATACAGACTTTATTAAAGAGTTTGGTGATTTTACATCCGAGTTAGTTCTGGCTGCAGATAAAGTCTTAATAGTTGGTGATTTTAATATCCATGTCGATAATGAAAAAGATGTATTGGGATCAGCATTTATAGACATTCTGAACTCTATTGGTGTTAGACAACACGTTTCAGGACCTACTCATTGTCGAAATCATACTCTAGATTTAATACTGTCACATGGAATTGATGTTGATAGTGTTGAAATTATTCAGCCAAGTGATGATATCTCAGATCATTATTTAGTTCTGTGTAAACTTCATATCGCCAAAATTGTAAATTCTACTTCTTGTTACAAGTATCGAAGAACCATCACTTCTACCACAAAAGACTGCTTTTTAAGTTATCTTCCTGATGTATCCGAATTCCTTAGCATATCCAAAACCTCAGAACAACTTGATGATGTAACAGAAACTATGGACTCTCTCTTTTCTAGCACTTTAAATACAGTTGCTCCTTTACGCTTAAGAAAGGTTAAGGAAAACAGTTTGACACCATGGTATAATGAGCATACTCGCACCCTAAAGAGAGCAGCCCGAAAAATGGAGCGCAGCTGGAGGAAAACAAAACTAGAGGTATTTCGTATTGCTTGGCGGGAAAGTAGCATATCCTACAGAAAAGCATTAAAAACTGCTAGATCTGATTACTTTTCTTCTCTTTTAGAAGAAAACAAACATAACCCCAGGTATTTATTCAATACAGTGGCTAAATTAAAGAAAAATAAAGCCTCAACAAGTGTTGACATTTCCCAACACCACAGCAGTAATGACTTTATGAACTACTTTACTTCTAAAATCGATACTATTAGAGATAAAATTGCAACCATTCAGCCGTCAGCTACAGTTTCGCATCAGACAGTGCACTATAGACCCCCTGAGGAACAGTTCCACTCATTCTCTACTATAGGAGAGGAACAATTGTATAAACTTGTTAAATCATCTAAACTTACAACATGTATGTTAGACCCTATACCATCTAAGCTCTTAAAAGAGGTGCTTCCAGAAGTCATAGGTCCTCTTCTGACTATTATTAATTCCTCATTGTCATTAGGATATGTCCCCAAAACCTTCAAACTGGCTGTTATTAAGCCTCTCATAAAAAAGCCACAACTTGACCCCAGAGAACTAGTTAATTATAGACCAATCTCGAATCTCCCTCTTCTGTCCAAGATACTAGAAAAGGTGGTATCCTCACAATTATATTCCTTCTTAGAGAAAAATGGTATATGTGAGGATTTCCAGTCAGGATTTAGACCGTATCATAGTACTGAGACTGCTCTCCTTAGAGTTACAAATGATCTGCTCTTATCATCTGATCGTGGGTGTATCTCTCTATTAGTTTTATTGGATCTTAGTGCTGCTTTTGACACAATTGACCACAACATTCTTTTGCATAGACTTGAACACTTTGTTGGCATCAGTGGAAGTGCATTAGCATGGTTTAAATCGTACTTATATGACCGCCATCAGTTCGTAGCAGTGAATGAAGATGTATCATATCGATCACAAGTGCAGTATGGAGTACCTCAAGGCTCAGTACTAGGGCCACTACTCTTCACGCTTTATATGTTACCCTTGGGAGATATCATCAGGAAACATGGTGTTAGCTTTCACTGTTATGCTGATGATACGCAGCTCTATATTTCCTCGCAGCCCGGTGAAACACACCAATTTGAAAAACTAATGGAATGCATAGTCGATATAAAAAATTGGATGACGAGTAATTTCTTACTGCTAAATTCAGAAAAAACAGAGGTGTTAATCATAGGACCTAAAAACTGCTTGTAATAACCTAGAACACTGTCTAAGACTTGATGGTTGCTCTGTCAATTCTTCGTCATCAGTTAGGAACCTAGGTGTGCTACTTGATCGCAATCTTTCCTTAGAAAGCCACGTTTCTAGCATTTGTAAAACTGCATTTTTCCATCTCAGAAATATATCTAAATTACGGCCTATGCTCTCAATGTCAAATGCAGAAATGTTAATCCATGCATTTATGACTTCAAGGTTAGACTATTGTAATGCTTTATTGGGTGGTTGTTCTGCACGCTTGGTAAACAAACTACAGCTAGTCCAAAATGCAGCAGCAAGAGTTCTTACTAGAACCAGGAAGTATGACCATATTAGCCCGGTCCTGTCCACACTGCACTGGCTCCCTATCAAACATCGTATAGATTTTAAAATATTGCTTATTACTTATAAAGCCCTGAATGGTTTAGCACCTCAGTATTTGAATGAGCTCCTTTTACATTATACTCCTCTACGTCCGCTACGTTCTCAAAACTCAGGCAATTTGATAATACCTAGAATATCAAAATCAACTGCGGGCGGCAGATCCTTTTCCTATTTGGCGCCTAAACTCTGGAATAACCTACCTAACATTGTTCGGGAGGCAGACACACTCGTGCAGTTTAAATCTAGATTAAAGACCCATCTCTTTAACCTGGCATACACATAACATACTAATATGCTTTTAATATCCAAATCCGTTAAAGGATTTTTAGGCTGCATTAATTAGGTAAACTGGAACCGGAACACTTCACATAACACCGTACTTTCTACATCATTAGAAGAATGGCATCTACGCTAATATTTGTCTGTTTCTCTCTTGTTCCGAGGTCACCGTGGCCACCAGATCCAGTCTGTGTCCAGATCAGAGGGTCACTGCAGTCACCCGGATCCAGTACGTATCCAGACCAGATGGTGGATCAGCACCTAGAAAGGACCTCTACTGCCCTGAAAGACAGCGGAGACCAGGACAACTAGAGCCCAGATACAGATCCCCTGTAAAGACCTTGTCTCAGAGGACCACCAGGACAAGACCACAGGAAACAGATGATACTTCTTCACAATCTGACTTTGCTGCAGTCTGGAATTGAACTACTGGTTTCGTCTGGTCAGAGGAGAACTGACCCCCCAACTGAGCCTGGTTTCTCCCAAGGTTTTTTTCTCCATTCTGTCACCGATGGAGTTTCGGTTCCTTGCCGCTGTCGCCTCTGGCTTGCTTAGTTGGGGTCACTTCATCTACAGCGATATCATTGACTTGATTGCAAATTAAAACAGACACTATTTCAACTGAACAGAGATGACATAACTGAATTCAATGATGAACTGCCTTTAACTATCATTTTGCATTATTGACACTGTTTTCCAAATTAATGTTGTTCAGTGCTTTGGCGCAATGTATTTTGTTTAAAGCACTATATAAATAAAGGTGATTGATTGATTGATCTGACACTGGAAGCAGTGTCTCCGGCGAGGCTCAGGTACGACACTCTAAGGGCTTTATTTAGTTTCAGTTTTTTTTTTTTTACTTTATTATTATTATTATTATAAGGTTAAAAATAGCTTCTAGAGATTTTTGTTTAGGTTTCTTTGATGAATAGAAAGTTCAGTGTATATTGTAAGATTATAAATGTCTTTATCATCAATTTAATGCGTCCTTGCTAAATAAAAGTATTAATTTCTATAATTTAATAATAAATATATAATGATTTAAATGTTCTGACTCCACACTTTTGAAGGGTATAGTGTATAATATTAAAAAAGCTTTTTATTACAGATAAATTCTTATCTTGGATCCTTCTATTCATCAAAGAATCTTGAACAAAATGTACACAACTGTTTTAAATATTGATAATAATATCAATAAAAAAAGGTTTCTAGAACAACAAATTTCTGAAGATCATGTGACACTGAAGACTGCAGGAATGATGCTGAAAATACAGCTGTGCATCACAGGAATAAATTACACTTTAAACTATATTCAAATAGAAAGCATTTTTATTTTAAATAGTAAAATTATTTCACAATATAATGGCTTTTGCTGTATTTTGAATAAAATAAATGCAGGCTTGTTGAGCAGAATTCTTTAAAAAATGTCAAAAATATTTCTGTTCAAAGGCTTTTGACTGGAAGTGTATATTAACACTAATCTGCATTTACTAGGGAGCAGTCATTGGACCTGATGGCATCGCTGGGTGGGACAAGGTCCAGGATCTGGCTGGTTTCCTGGTGGGTCTTCGTGAGGCTCCTTACCTCACCGACCTGCAGGTTACAGAGGCCATCCAGCTGTGGACCGCTCTCCCTGATGTTGATAAACAGCGGGTCAACTATCAGCCTCGACATCAGCCTCAGCTGACACATGGGCGCTTTAAGGCACCGAAGCGGTCCGGAGTCACACCGGGTGTGGAGAGTGTGAAACGGTGTCTAATTGGACATCCTGGGGGTCCAGCACAGTGGCCCAGCACCAGCCGCTTGGTTGAGGCCATTTGTATGAAGCTGTGTGCTTTACACAAGTCACCGACCAAGAAGGCTGGAGTTTCCACCCCCAGGTGGTCTAAAATCCTTTCGGATTACCACCACATCCGAGAGCTGGTGCTTAACAATCAAAGGCTGATGGATGAAACAATGATACAACTGTTTGAGCTGAACCAGAGGACACTCATTCAGTGGTAAGCAAGGCACATTATTTGGTTCCAGTGAACTGAATACTTCTGTACACACACACAAACACACACACACACACACACACACACACACACACACACACACACACACATATATATATATATATATATATATATATATATATATATATATATATTTTACAAGTAATTTACTTTCAGGTTTCAACGGCAGCAGAAGAATCAGGAATTGAGTGTCCTCGTCCAGGGACTGACTCCATCTGACCCAATAGATGTGGCTGATGTGCAGCTTCCTCTGCCGAGGGAAAAATTGGATGACGTGCCATCAACATCAGGCCCAAAACATCAATTTATCCTTCCGCCAAATCGAGAAGGACAGGCTCCAATTCTGCGACCGGGTCGCCGGCCCGCTGCTGCCAAAAGGGAGTGCCCTATCGCACCCGTCCCCACAGCAGAAGGAGTTGTGCAGCCCATTTCAGCACCTGGGTCACTGTTAGGCACACTAGTGCTTAACCCAGACATGACTGTGTCAATAGTGATTCCATCTGCTGGTGCTTTGACATCCGGTCCAGGCCCAGCTCCGCCTGCTCCAGTGCCTGCTCCAGTGCCTGCTCCAGTGCCTGCTCCAGTGCCTGCTCCAGTGTCTGCTCCAGTGTCTGCTCCAGTGCCTGCTCCAGTGCCTGCTCCAGTGCCTGCTCCAGTGCCTGCTCCAGTGTCTGCTCCAGTGTCTGCTCCAGTGCCTGCTCCAGTGCCTGCTCCAGTGTCTGCTCCAGTGCCTGCTCCAGTGTCTGCTCCAGTGTCTGCTCCAGTGTCTGCTCCAGTGCCTGCTCCAGTGCTTGGTGCTCCTGTGTCCCGTTACACCCAGAGGAACAGGCGCCGGCGGGCCCTGGAGACGGAAAGCGGAGTCCATAAGAGGAAGTATGTGCGAGGGGTTACTTTTAACACATGCAGCAAATGTGGGCAGCCCAAAACTAAAGAGTTTGGTCATAGCCGATATGGGAATGCCACATTTTGCTCACGCTCCTCTAATGGAAAAACTTTAGATGATTGGTTGGCAGAACAGCGGCAGGCAAAATAAATGACAAACTCCGCCTCCATTGTAAATAATGTGTATATTTTGTATATATTATATGGGCCCACTCTTTTCATATATATTTTTTAATATAAGTAGTACATAATATCTTTCCTGTATATATAAATATTGTTTATATTATATGGGCCCACTCTTTTCATATTTTTTTTATATTGTGTGTATGTATGTGTGTGTGTTCATTTTAATAAAACATTTTGTATATATTACTTGGGCCCACTCTTTCGTATTGTGCTTTTTATATTCTGTGTATGTACAGTATGTGTTTGTACTAATTTTAATAGAACATTTTTTTGATAAGATAAAAAAAATCTGCTAAATCATATCAATCAAATCATATCCACACACACAAAACGTATTTGAAGAAACGTTTTTTATTAATTTTATTTAAACACAAACATTTAAATAATACACACACACAAATCTATGTAAAATAAAATCAATCAATTGTGTCATAGATAACAAAATAAAAGTCTCGGTTTATTGCATGCTTAAAAATACACGTCGAGGACATATGACGTCACGGCTCATCCGAGAGAGCACGGGTTCGAATCCAGGCCGCGGAGGGTAGAGTTGTCTCACATGTAATTAAAACTCTTCAAAACGAAGAGAAATATACCCCGAGTATTGCAGCAGGGGAAATCTTTCGGCGTTTTCACGTGTTCTGCGTCTTTTTCGCTTGCGGGCGGGGCTCAAAGATTGGACCCCTTCCTATGCTAAGCGAGCGCTCTACCATTTGAGCTAATTCCCCTGTCCTTTCCAGATCGACGAGCATAGCTGCGAATGACGGGCGTGATGCAAAGAGGCCATCCCTCCTCTGGGCTTGCACCTTTGCACTGGCCGCGATTGTGTTGTCGAATTAACAAAGGGATTTAGCTTTTGTGTTAAAGGACCTTCTCGGTCTTGTTACGCCAGTATGCATATGTGGATTCTTGTATTATGTAGACTACCTTGGATCACTCGGGTCATGCAGACAACTTCTCACCTCTTTTTCTCACACTGACTTAAAGAATAAGGAAGCGGTTCTCAATTCCAGTCCTCGCTCCCCAACGGTCTGCATATTTTGCATGTCTCTCTTTGTTAGCACAACTGATTCGGATAATCAGCTCATTAGAAGTGAGCTCCTTGCGATTGACATGGTCCCTACACAGTGTTCATTGCTCCCCACTCCCTGAGCAGGGGAAATCCGTCGAAGTTTACTTCACTTTGGAACATTGGTTCACGGATTTGCGCTGCGCAACGTCTTCACACATGGACAAGTGTGACATCATATACCCCTGTATACCTCTATGCACCTCTGTATTACTCACTTTGAATTGAACGTATACATACGCTTCGAACTTGAATCACGGAGGGATGTCATGTGATGTCCACTTCTCAGGGCACTTAGGTTCGAATGGAACAAATGTCTGAAGCTATACGAGAAACATACAAAATGTGAAGAGCAGGGGGCGCGAGGACTGGAATTGAGACCCGCTGGTCTAAGTGACATCTGACCGTTTCAGCTGTCCTTCCTAACATCCCTCTACATGTTAGATACAGCCACATTTTTAGGTCAGTTAAGAGGCCAACTTGCATTCGTTAGCCTTTCACACTGTCTCGAGGTCTTTGATTGCTTCCAAGTCAGTTCATGTCCCTTCCTTTGTTGATGCTGGAGCAACTCTTTTTTCTGGGTCTTGGACAAGAAGGCTTGTTGGTCTAGGGGTATGATTCTTGCTTTGGGTGCGAGAGGTCCCGGGTTCAAATCCTAGACGAGCCCTTGGTCAGGATAAAACGTGAAGCTTTGTTGTCTCATTGCGTTCAGCTGATTAGAGCGTGGTGCTAAAAACGCCAAGGTCGCGGGTTCGATCCCCGTACTGGCCAGCTGTTCTTATTGTCTGGGGGCTCATCTCTGCTCTGCTCTTCTCCTCTGACAAAGAGTGGGGTGATCTCACTGAAATCCCTGCTTGCTAAGCAGAAGTTATTTGTGTCCGAAATAGCTCAGTTGGGAGAGCGTTAGACTGAAGATCTAAAGGTCCCTGGTTCGATCCTGGGTTTCGGCAAAAGCTCCCAATCTTTTCCGTTTTTTGAGGCGGGCCAGTGACCAAAAATCACTGGGTTCAAACTTCTCTGTATAACTGCTTCCCCACTGCCACAGAGCTATCTGTTTCCCAGTTGGCCAGAAACCAAGCACTTTCGGTTCCATGGTGTAATGGTCAGCACTCTGGGCTTTGAATCCAGCAATCTGAGTTCGAATCTCGGTGGAACCTGTGTGCTTTCTTGCCGCAGGAAAAGATAAAAACAGCACTAGTTTGGCACTGGTGACAGTCTTTGTGGCCCTGTGAACAACGGCTGCTACAGGTAAGGTTCCATGGTGTAATGGTTAGCACTCCTACTCTGAATCCAGTGATCCGAGTTCAAATCTCGGTGGGACCTTTTTTGCAACCAATTTGCGCAGGACCATTTCTGAAATACTTTTTGGCAACTTTGAGTCCAAAAAAATTAACTAACGTAGAGACTGTGGCAGCATTGCATCGATGCTCAGTCGGTCTCTTTAGGGCAGTGGTTCTCAAACCTGTCGGGGAGGCACCCCTGCCCTGCACATTTTGATTGTCTGCCTTATTAGACACACCCAAATAAGGTCTTGCGGTCTCTATCAATGAGCTGATGATTTGAAACAGGTGTGTTAGATGAGGGAAACATTCAAAATGTGTAGGAAAGGGGTGCCTCCAGGACAGGTTTGAAAATCACTGCTTTAGGGAACTGTGCGTAAAATGGCAATGTTTTGCAACCAATTTGCACAGGATCATGTCGGAAATACTTTTTGGCAGCCGTGAGCCCAAAAAAAAAGCTAACGTGGGAGTGTCGCAGCATTGCGTCAATGCTCAGTCGGTCTCTTTGGGGCAATGGTTTTCAAACCTTTCCTGGAGGCAACCCTGTCCTGCACATTCCGAATGTCTCCCTTATTAGACACACCCAAATCAGGTCTTGCAGTCTCTACTAATGAGCTGATGATTTGAAACAGGTGTGTTAGATGAGGGGAAATGCAAAATGTGCAGGGCAGGGATGCCTCCAGGACAGGATTGAAAACCACTGATTTAGGGATGTGTGAGTAAAAGGGCAGGAGCCAACTTGGAGAATGCAGGCATCGATCCCGCTACCTCTTGCATGCTAAGCGAGCGCTCTACCATTTGAGCTAATTCCCCTGTCCTTTCCAGATCGACGAGCATAGCTGCGAATGACGGGCGTGATGCAAAGAGGCCATCCCTCCTCTGGGCTTGCACCTTTGCACTGGCCGCGATTGTGTTGTCGAATTAACAAAGGGATTTAGCTTTTGTGTTAAAGGACCTTCTCGGTCTTGTTGCGCCAGTATGCATATGTGGATTCTTGTATTATGTAGACTACCTTGGATCACTCGGGTCATGCAGACAACTTCTCACCTCTTTTTCTCACACTGACTTAAAGAATAAGCGGTTCTCAATTCCAGTCCTCGCTCCCCAACGGTCTGCATATTTTGCATGTCTCTCTTTGTTAGCACAACTGATTCGGATAATCAGCTCATTAGAAGTGAGCTCCTTGCGATTGACATGGTCCCTACACAGTGTTCATTGCTCCCCACTCCCTGAGCAGGGGAAATCCGTCGAAGTTTACTTCACTTTGGAACATTGGTTCACGGATTTGCGCTGCGCAACGTCTTCACACATGGACAAGTGTGACATCATATACCCCTGTATACCTCTATGCACCTCTGTATTACTCACTTTGAATTGAACGTATACATACGCTTCGAACTTGAATCACGGAGGGATGTCATGTGATGTCCACTTCTCAGGGCACTTAGGTTCGAATGGAACAAATGTCTGAAGCTATACGAGAAACATACAAAATGTGAAGAGCAGGGGGCGCGAGGACTGGAATTGAGACCCGCTGGTCTAAGTGACATCTGACCGTTTCAGCTGTCCTTCCTAACATCCCTCTACATGTTAGATACAGCCACATTTTTAGGTCGTTAGCCTTTCACACTGTCTCGAGGTCTTTGATTGCTTCCAAGTCAGTTCATGTCCCTTCCTTTGTTGATGCTGGAGCAACTCTTTTTTCTGGGTCTTGGACAAGAAAGCTCGTTGGTCTAGGGGTATGATTCTCGCTTTGGGTGCGAGAGGTCCCGGGTTCAAATCCTAGACGAGCCCTTGGTCAGGATAAAACGTGAAGCTTTGTTGTCTCATTGCGTTCACTAACAGTGAGGCTGGTTTTTATTCAATCGGGTAGAAGCAGATGGCTAAACCAGGCCGGTTAGCTCAGCTGGTTAGAGCGTGGTGCTAATAACGCCAAGGTCGCGGGTTCGATCCCCGTACTGGCCAGCTGTTCTTATTGTCTGGGGGCTCATCTCTGCTCTTCTCCTCTGACAAAGAGTGGGGTGATCTCACTGAAATCCCTGCTTGCTAAGCAGAAGTTATTTGTGGCCGAAATAGCTCAGTTGGGAGAGCGTTAGACTGAAGATCTAAAGGTCCCTGGTTCGATCCCGGGTTTCGGCAAAAGCTCCCAATCTTTTCCGTTTTTTGAGGCGGGCCAGTGACCAAAAATCACTGGGTTCAAACTTCTCTGTATAACTGCTTCCCCACTGCCACAGAGCTATCTGTTTCCCAGTTGGCCAGAAACCAAGCACTTTCGGTTCCATGGTGTAATGGTCAGCACTCTGGGCTTTGAATCCAGCAATCTGAGTTCGAATCTCGGTGGAACCTGTGTGCTTTCTTGCCGCAGGAAAAGATAAAAACAGCGCTAGTTTGGCACTGGTGACAGTCTTTGTGGCCCTGTGAACAACGGCTGCTCCAGGTAAGGTTCCATGGTGTAATGGTTAGCACTCCTACTCTGAATCCAGTGATCCGAGTTCAAATCTCGGTGGGACCTTTTTTGCAACCAATTTGCGCAGGACCATTTCTGAAATACTTTTTGGCAACTTTGAGTCCAAAAAAATTAACTAACGTAGAGACTGTGGCAGCATTGCATCGATGCTCAGTCGGTCTCTTTAGGGCAGTGGTTCTCAAACCTGTCGGGGAGGCACCCCTGCCCTGCACATTTTGATTGTCTGCCTTATTAGACACACCCAAATAAGGTCTTGCGGTCTCTATCAATGAGCTGATGATTTGAAACAGGTGTGTTAGATGAGGGAAACATTCAAAATGTGTAGGAAAGGGGTGCCTCCAGGACAGGTTTGAAAATCACTGCTTTAGGGAACTGTGCGTAAAATGGCAATGTTTTGCAACCAATTTGCACAGGATCATGTCGGAAATACTTTTTGGCAGCCGTGAGCCCAAAAAAAAAGCTAACGTGGGAGTGTCGCAGCATTGCGTCAATGCTCAGTCGGTCTCTTTGGGGCAATGGTTTTCAAACCTTTCCTGGAGGCAACCCTGTCCTGCACATTCCGAATGTCTCCCTTATTAGACACACCCAAATCAGGTCTTGCAGTCTCTACTAATGAGCTGATGATTTGAAACAGGTGTGTTAGATGAGGGGAAATGCAAAATGTGCAGGGCAGGGATGCCTCCAGGACAGGATTGAAAACCACTGATTTAGGGATGTGTGAGTAAAAGGGCAGGAGCCAACTTGGAGAATGCAGGCATCGATCCCGCTACCTCTCGCATGCTAAGCGAGCGCTCTACCATTTGAGCTAATTCCCCTGTCCTTTCCAGATCGACGAGCATAGCTGCGAATGACGGGCGTGATGCAAAGAGGCCATCCCTCCTCTGGGCTTGCACCTTTGCACTGGCCGCGATTGTGTTGTCGAATTAACAAAGGGATTTAGCTTTTGTGTTAAAGGACCTTCTCGGTCTTGTTACGCCAGTATGCATATGTGGATTCTTGTATTATGTAGACTACCTTGGATCACTCGGGTCATGCAGACAACTTCTCACCTCTTTTTCTCACACTGACTTAAAGAATAAGGAAGCGGTTCTCAATTCCAGTCCTCGCTCCCCAACGGTCTGCATATTTTGCATGTCTCTCTTTGTTAGCACAACTGATTCGTGCTAACAAACTCACTTTAGCCGCGTTTCCACCGCAGGAACTTTACCCAGGAACTAGGGACTTGGTCCGGTACTTGGTGTGTTTCCACCGCAGGAACCAGGAACTAAATAGAAGTTCCGGGTAAAAAAATGCCCCCCAGAAAGTCCCTGCTGGCGAGGTGGTACTTTTTTAAAGTTCCGGAACTTTCGGGGGCGGGACTTTGGCGCTAAACATGCTGATTGGTTGAGTTCACGCAGCATTGGTTGAGTTCAACCACCATTTATTCGGATCAACATTTTCAAAATATTAGTGTTATTGTGTCATGAAATGTAATTTTAAAAGTATTTCAGGCGAGAATGTAGTTGTTTGAAACTCAAATCTGTTGTTTATTTATAAAGACAGCGCCTATTTAAAAATGTGTTTCGCCGATCTCGTAGACGATTAGCTCCACTCGATCAGCGGGAGCTCAGTCCTCATGTATCCGCAGAGAGCAGCCTCTCCTGGGATAGACCTTCTGATATGCGCCGCTGGCTCTGATGTGTCTTTAGTGGTTAAAACATAACATATAATTCAGCTGCGGGGTAAATCTAACAGGTTTTCTTTGGTCTGTATTCAATTTATCTATATGTAAAAATGAAAATAAAAAGGCAAGTCTATATAATATTTCTTTCATTGTAATGGCTGTACGTTACACTTATCCCTGAACGTACATTTCTGCAGCTGTTATTATGTTTAAATGAAAATGGAAGGAGGCAGTGGTATTTTATATCCTATTTCGTTTTATTGTAAATATACTGAGGGGAAAATTGCAGTAGCCAAAGCGATCTGAGTTCACGCAGCATTGGTTGAGTTCAACCACCATTTATTCGGATAATTTTCAAATATTACTGTTATTGTGTCATGAAATGTAATTTTAAAAGTATTTCAGGCGAGAATGTAGTTGTTTAAAACTCAAATCTATGGTTTATTTATAAAGACAGCGCCTATTTAAAAATGTGTTTCGCCGATCTCGTAGACGGTGAGCTCCACTCGATCAGCGGGAGCTCAGTCCTCATGTATCCGCAGAGAGCAGCCTCTCCTGGGATAGACCTTCTGATGTGCGCCGCTGGCTCTGATGTGTCTTTAGTGGTTAAACATAAAATATAATTCAGCTGCGGGGTAAATCTAACAGGTTTTCTTTGGTCTGTATTCAATTTATCTATATGTTAAAATGAAAATAAAAAAGGCAAGTCTATATAATATTTCTTTCATTGTAATGGCTGCATATACACATTTCCCTGACCTAAGTACATTTCTGCAGTTGTTATTATGCTTAAATGAAAACGAAAGGAGGCAGTGGTATTTGATATCATATTTCGTTTTATTGTAAATATACAGTAGGGAAAATTGCAGTAGCCAAGACGAGCTGACTGAAGTTATCAAGTATCATATATATATATAGTATATACAGTTACGCTGCTGTTTATAGATTTACCGGACTTGCGTAGTTGCAGACATCACACTCCCCAGTCGAATGCACAAAGTCTGAACTAACTACCGAGGATGCACGTCCAAAATCAGCGTACTTTTTTTTTTTTTTTTTTAATCAGAGGTACTTTGTATTGAGAAACGCGCGCAGACCTACGTCACCAGTCATTTGCCTAATCTACCCAGTACTTTACACCGCGGTGGAAACTCAGAAAGCAACAGGTCTGGGGGGGAAAAAGTTCCTGGGAAAAAAAGTTCCTGGTAAAAATGTTCCGGGTAATTTCGGTGGAAACGCGGCATTTGAATTGAACGTATACATACGCTTCGAACTTGAATCACGGAGGGATGTCATGTGATGTCCACTTCTCAGGGCACTTAGGTTCGAATGGAACAAATGTCTGAAGCTATACGAGAAACATACAAAATGTGAAGAGCAGGGGGCGCGAGGACTGGAATTGAGACCCGCTGGTCTAAGTGACATCTGACCGTTTCAGCTGTCCTTCCTAACATCCCTCTACATGTTAGATACATCCACATTTTTAGGTCAGTTAAGAGGCCAACTTGCATTCGTTAGCCTTTCACACTGTCTCGAGGTCTTTGATTGCTTCCAAGTCAGTTCATGTCCCTTCCTTTGTTGATACTGGAGTAACTCTTTTTTCTGGGTCTTGGACAAGAAAGCTCGTTGGTCTAGGGGTATGATTCTCGCTTTGGGTGCGAGAGGTCCCGGGTTCAAATCCTAGACGAGCCCTTGGTCAGGATAAAACGTGAAGCTTTGTTGTCTCATTGCGTTCACTAACAGTGAGGCTGTTTTTTATTCAATCGGGTAGAAGAAGATGGCTAAACCAGGCCGGTTAGCTCAGCTGGTTAGAGCGTGGTGCTAATAACGCCAAGGTCGCGGGTTCGATCCCCGTACTGGCCAGCTGTTCTTATTGTCTGGGGGCTCATCTCTGCTCTGCTCTTCTCCTCTGACAAAGAGTGGGGTGATCTCACTGAAATCCCTGCTTGCTAAGCAGAAGTTATTTGTGGCCGAAATAGCTCAGTTGGGAGAGCGTTAGACTGAAGATCTAAAGGTCCCTGGTTCGATCCCGGGTTTCGGCAAAAGCTCCCAATCTTTTCCGTTTTTTGAGGCGGGCCAGTGACCAAAAATCACTGGGTTCAAACTTCTCTGTATAACTGCTTCCCCACTGCCACAGAGCTATCTGTTTCCCAGTTGGCCAGAAACCAAGCACTTTCGGTTCCATGGTGTAATGGTCAGCACTCTGGGCTTTGAATCCAGCAATCTGAGTTCGAATCTCGGTGGAACCTGTGTGCTTTCTTGCCGCAGGAAAAGATAAAAACAGCACTAGTTTGGCACTGGTGACAGTCTTTGTGGCCCTGTGAACAACGGCTGCGACAGGTAAGGTTCCATGGTGTAATGGTTAGCACTCCTACTCTGAATCCAGTGATCCGAGTTCAAATCTCGGTGGGACCTTTTTTGCAACCAATTTGCGCAGGACCATTTCTGAAATACTTTTTGGCAACTTTGAGTCCAAAAAAAATAACTAACGTAGAGACTGTGGCAGCATTGCATCGATGCTCAGTCGGTCTCTTTAGGGCAGTGGTTCTCAAACCTGTCGGGGAGGCACCCCTGCCCTGCACATTTTGATTGTCTGCCTTATTAGACACACCCAAATAAGGTCTTGCGGTCTCTATCAATGAGCTGATGATTTGAAACAGGTGTGTTAGATGAGGGAAACATTCAAAATGTGTAGGAAAGGGGTGCCTCCAGGACAGGTTTGAAAATCACTGCTTTAGGGAACTGTGCGTAAAATGGCAATGTTTTGCAACCAATTTGCACAGGATCATGTCGGAAATACTTTTTGGCAGCCGTGAGCCCAAAAAAAAAAGCTAACGTGGGAGTGTCGCAGCATTGCGTCAATGCTCAGTCGGTCTCTTTGGGGCAATGGTTTTCAAACCTTTCCTGGAGGCAACCCTGTCCTGCACATTCCGAATGTCTCCCTTATTAGACACACCCAAATCAGGTCTTGCAGTCTCTACTAATGAGCTGATGATTTGAAACAGGTGTGTTAGATGAGGGGAAATGCAAAATGTGCAGGGCAGGGATGCCTCCAGGACAGGATTGAAAACCACTGATTTAGGGATGTGTGAGTAAAAGGGCAGGAACCAACTTGGAGAATGCAGGCATCGATCCCGCTACCTCTCGCATGCTAAGCGAGCGCTCTACCATTTGAGCTAATTCCCCTGTCCTTTCCAGATAGACGAGCATAGCTGCGAATGACGGGCGTGATGCAAAGAGGCCATCCCTCCTCTGGGCTTGCACCTTTGCACTGGCCGCGATTGTGTTGTCGAATTAACAAAGGGATTTAGCTTTTGTGTTAAAGGACCTTCTCGGTCTTGTTACGCCAGTATGCATATGTGGATTCTTGTATTATGTAGACTACCTTCGATCACTCGGGTCATGCAGACAACTTCTCACCTCTTTTTCTCACACTGACTTAAAGAATAAGGAAGCGGTTCTCAATTCCAGTCCTCGCTCCCCAACGGTCTGCATATTTTGCATGTCTCTCTTTGTTAGCACAACTGATTCGGATAATCAGCTCATTAGAAGTGAGCTCCTTGCGATTGACATGGTCCCTACACAGTGTTCATTGCTCCCCACTCCCTGAGCAGGGGAAATCCGTCAAAGTTTACTTCACTTTGGAACATTGGTTCACGGATTTGCGCTGCGCAACGTCTTCACACATGGACAAGTGTGACATCATATACCCCTGTATACCTCTATGCACCTCTGTATTACTCACTTTGAATTGAACGTATACATACGCTTCGAACTTGAATCACGGAGGGATGTCATGTGATGTCCACTTCTCAGGGCACTTAGGTTCGAATGGAACAAATGTCTGAAGCTATACGAGAAACATACAAAATGTGAAGAGCAGGGGGCGCGAGGACTGGAATTGAGACCCGCTGGTCTAAGTGACATCTGACCGTTTCAGCTGTCCTTCCTAACATCCCTCTACATGTTAGATACAGCCACATTTTTAGGTCAGTTAAGAGGCCAACTTGCATTCGTTACCCTTTCACACTGTCTCGAGGTCTTTGATTGCTTCCAAGTCAGTTCATGTCCCTTCCTTTGTTGATGCTGGAGCAACTCTTTTTTCTTGGTCTTGGACAAGAAGGCTCGTTGGTCTAGGGGTATGATTCTCGCTTTTGGTGCGAGAGGTCCCGGGTTCAAATCCTAGACAAGAACTTGGTCAGGATAAAATGTGAAGCTTTGTTGTCTCATTGCGTTCACTAACAGTGAGGCTGGTTTTTATTCAATCGGGTAGAAGCAGATGGCTAAGCCAGGCCGGTTAGCTCAGCTGGTTAGAGCGTGGTGCTAATAACGCCAAGGTCGCGGGTTCGATCCCCGTACTGGCCAGCTGTTCTTATTGTCTGGGGGCTCATCTCTGCTCTGCTCTTCTCCTCTGACAAAGAGTGGGGTGATCTCACTGAAATCCCTGCTTGCTAAGCAGAAGTTATTTGTGGCCGAAATAGCTCAGTTGGGATAGCGTTAGACTGAAGATCTAAAGGTCCCTGGTTCGATCCCGGGTTTCGGCAAAAGCTCCCAATCTTTTCTGTTTTTTGAGGCGGGCCAGTGACCAAAAATCACTGGGTTCAAACTTCTCTGTATAACTGCTTCCCCACTGCCACAGAGCTATCTGTTTCCCAGTTGGCCAGAAACCAAGCACTTTCGGTTCCATGGTGTAATGGTCAGCACTCTGGGCTTTGAATCCAGCAATCTGAGTTCGAATCTCGGTGGAACCTGTGTGCTTTCTTGCCGCAGGAAAAGATAAAAACAGCACTAGTTTGGCACTGGTGACAGTCTTTGTGGCCCTGTGAACAACGGCTGCTACAGGTAAGGTTCCATGGTGTAATGGTTAGCACTCCTACTCTGAATCCAGTGATCCGAGTTCAAATCTCGGTGGGACCTTTTTTGCAACCAATTTGCGCAGGACCATTTCTGAAATACTTTTTGGCAACTTTGAGTCCAAAAAAATTAACTAACGTAGAGACTGTGGCAGCATTGCATCGATGCTCAGTCGGTCTCTTTAGGGCAGTGGTTCTCAAACCTGTCGGGGAGGCACCCCTGCCCTGCACATTTTGATTGTCTGCCTTATTAGACACACCCAAATAAGGTCTTGCGGTCTCTATCAATGAGCTGATGATTTGAAACAGGTGTGTTAGATGAGGGAAACATTCAAAATGTGTAGGAAAGGGGTGCCTCCAGGACAGGTTTGAAAATCACTGCTTTAGGGAACTGTGCGTAAAATGGCAATGTTTTGCAACCAATTTGCACAGGATCATGTCGGAAATACTTTTTGGCAGCCGTGAGCCCAAAAAAAAAGCTAACGTGGGAGTGTCGCAGCATTGCGTCAATGCTCAGTCGGTCTCTTTGGGGCAATGGTTTTCAAACCTTTCCTGGAGGCAACCCTGTCCTGCACATTCCGAATGTCTCCCTTATTAGACACACCCAAATCAGGTCTTGCAGTCTCTACTAATGAGCTGATGATTTGAAACAGGTGTGTTAGATGAGGGGAAATGCAAAATGTGCAGGGCAGGGATGCCTCCAGGACAGGATTGAAAACCACTGATTTAGGGATGTGTGAGTAAAAGGGCAGGAGCCAACTTGGAGAATGCAGGCATCGATCCCGCTACCTCTCGCATGCTAAGCGAGCGCTCTACCATTTGAGCTAATTCCCCTGTCCTTTCCAGATCGACGAGCATAGCTGCGAATGACGGGCGTGATGCAAAGAGGCCATCCCTCCTCTGGGCTTGCACCTTTGCACTGGCCGCGATTGTGTTGTCGAATTAACAAAGGGATTTAGCTTTTGTGTTAAAGGACCTTCTCGGTCTTGTTACGCCAGTATGCATATGTGGATTCTTGTATTATGTAGACTACCTTGGATCACTCGTGTCATGCAGACAACTTCTCACCTCTTTTTCTCACACTGACTTAAAGAATAAGAAAGCGGTTCTCAATTCCAGTCCTCGCTCCCCAACGGTCTGCATATTTTGCATGTCTCTCTTTGTTAGCACAACTGATTCGGATAATCAGCTCATTAGAAGTGAGCTCCTTGCGATTGACATGGTCCCTACACAGTGTTCATTGCTCCCCACTCCCTGAGCAGGGGAAATCCGTCGAAGTTTACTTCACTTTGGAACATTGGTTCACGGATTTGCGCTGCGCAACGTCTTCACACATGGACAAGTGTGACATCATATACCCCTGTATACCTCTATGCACCTCTGTATTACTCACTTTGAATTGAACGTATACATACGCTTCGAACTTGAATCACGGAGGGATGTCATGTGATGTCCACTTCTCAGGGCACTTAGGTTCGAATGGAACAAATGTCTGAAGCTATACGAGAAACATACAAAATGTGAAGAGCAGGGGGCGCGAGGACTGGAATTGAGACCCGCTGGTCTAAGTGACATCTGACCGTTTCAGCTGTCCTTCCTAACATCCCTCTACATGTTAGATACAGCCACATTTTTAGGTCAGTTAAGAGGCCAACTTGCATTCGTTAGCCTTTCACACTGTCTCGAGGTCTTTGATTGCTTCCAAGTCAGTTCATGTCCCTTCCTTTGTTGATGCTGGAGCAACTCTTTTTTCTTGGTCTTGGACAAGAAGGCTCGTTGGTCTAGGGGTATGATTCTCGCTTTTGGTGCGAGAGGTCCCGGGTTCAAATCCTAGACAAGAACTTGGTCAGGATAAAATGTGAAGCTTTGTTGTCTCATTGCGTTCACTAACAGTGAGGCTGGTTTTTATTCAATCGGGTAGAAGCAGATGGCTAAGCCAGGCCGGTTAGCTCAGCTGGTTAGAGCGTGGTGCTAATAACGCCAAGGTCGCGGGTTCGATCCCCGTACTGGCCAGCTGTTCTTATTGTCTGGGGGCTCATCTCTGCTCTGCTCTTCTCCTCTGACAAAGAGTGGGGTGATCTCACTGAAATCCCTGCTTGCTAAGCAGAAGTTATTTGTGGCCGAAATAGCTCAGTTGGGATAGCGTTAGACTGAAGATCTAAAGGTCCCTGGTTCGATCCCGGGTTTCGGCAAAAGCTCCCAATCTTTTCTGTTTTTTGAGGCGGGCCAGTGACCAAAAATCACTGGGTTCAAACTTCTCTGTATAACTGCTTCCCCACTGCCACAGAGCTATCTGTTTCCCAGTTGGCCAGAAACCAAGCACTTTCGGTTCCATGGTGTAATGGTCAGCACTCTGGGCTTTGAATCCAGCAATCTGTGTTCGAATCTCGGTGGAACCTGTGTGCTTTCTTGCCGCAGGAAAAGATAAAAACAGCACTAGTTTGGCACTGGTGACAGTCTTTGTGGCCCTGTGAACAACGGCTGCTACAGGTAAGGTTCCATGGTGTAATGGTTAGCACTCCTACTCTGAATCCAGTGATCCGAGTTCAAATCTCGGTGGGACCTTTTTTGCAACCAATTTGCGCAGGACCATTTCTGAAATACTTTTTGGCAACTTTGAGTCCAAAAAAATTAACTAACGTAGAGACTGTGGCAGCATTGCATCGATGCTCAGTCGGTCTCTTTAGGGCAGTGGTTCTCAAACCTGTCGGGGAGGCACCCCTGCCCTGCACATTTTGATTGTCTGCCTTATTAGACACACCCAAATAAGGTCTTGCGGTCTCTATCAATGAGCTGATGATTTGAAACAGGTGTGTTAGATGAGGGAAACATTCAAAATGTGTAGGAAAGGGGTGCCTCCAGGACAGGTTTGAAAATCACTGCTTTAGGGAACTGTGCGTAAAATGGCAATGTTTTGCAACCAATTTGCACAGGATCATGTCGGAAATACTTTTTGGCAGCCGTGAGCCCAAAAAAAAAAGCTAACGTGGGAGTGTCGCAGCATTGCGTCAATGCTCAGTCGGTCTCTTTGGGGCAATGGTTTTCAAACCTTTCCTGGAGGCAACCCTGTCCTGCACATTCCGAATGTCTCCCTTATTAGACACACCCAAATCAGGTCTTGCAGTCTCTACTAATGAGCTGATGATTTGAAACAGGTGTGTTAGATGAGGGGAAATGCAAAATGTGCAGGGCAGGGATGCCTCCAGGACAGGATTGAAAACCACTGATTTAGGGATGTGTGAGTAAAAGGGCAGGAGCCAACTTGGAGAATGCAGGCATCGATCCCGCTACCTCTCGCATGCTAAGCGAGCGCTCTACCATTTGAGCTAATTCCCCTGTCCTTTCCAGATCGACGAGCATAGCTGCGAATGACGGGCGTGATGCAAAGAGGCCATCCCTCCTCTGGGCTTGCACCTTTGCACTGGCCGCGATTGTGTTGTCGAATTAACAAAGGGATTTAGCTTTTGTGTTAAAGGACCTTCTCGGTCTTGTTACGCCAGTATGCATATGTGGATTCTTGTATTATGTAGACTACCTTGGATCACTCGTGTCATGCAGACAACTTCTCACCTCTTTTTCTCACACTGACTTAAAGAATAAGAAAGCGGTTCTCAATTCCAGTCCTCGCTCCCCAACGGTCTGCATATTTTGCATGTCTCTCTTTGTTAGCACAACTGATTCGGATAATCAGCTCATTAGAAGTGAGCTCCTTGCGATTGACATGGTCCCTACACAGTGTTCATTGCTCCCCACTCCCTGAGCAGGGGAAATCCGTCGAAGTTTACTTCACTTTGGAACATTGGTTCACGGATTTGCGCTGCGCAACGTCTTCACACATGGACAAGTGTGACATCATATACCCCTGTATACCTCTATGCACCTCTGTATTACTCACTTTGAATTGAACGTATACATACGCTTCGAACTTGAATCACGGAGGGATGTCATGTGATGTCCACTTCTCAGGGCACTTAGGTTCGAATGGAACAAATGTCTGAAGCTATACGAGAAACATACAAAATGTGAAGAGCAGGGGGCGCGAGGACTGGAATTGAGACCCGCTGGTCTAAGTGACATCTGACCGTTTCAGCTGTCCTTCCTAACATCCCTCTACATGTTAGATACAGCCACATTTTTAGGTCAGTTAAGAGGCCAACTTGCATTCGTTAGCCTTTCACACTGTCTCGAGGTCTTTGATTGCTTCCAAGTCAGTTCATGTCCCTTCCTTTGTTGATGCTGGAGCAACTCTTTTTTCTTGGTCTTGGACAAGAAGGCTCGTTGGTCTAGGGGTATGATTCTCGCTTTTGGTGCGAGAGGTCCCGGGTTCAAATCCTAGACAAGAACTTGGTCAGGATAAAATGTGAAGCTTTGTTGTCTCATTGCGTTCACTAACAGTGAGGCTGGTTTTTATTCAATCGGGTAGAAGCAGATGGCTAAGCCAGGCCGGTTAGCTCAGCTGGTTAGAGCGTGGTGCTAATAACGCCAAGGTCGCGGGTTCGATCCCCGTACTGGCCAGCTGTTCTTATTGTCTGGGGGCTCATCTCTGCTCTGCTCTTCTCCTCTGACAAAGAGTGGGGTGATCTCACTGAAATCCCTGCTTGCTAAGCAGAAGTTATTTGTGGCCGAAATAGCTCAGTTGGGAGAGCGTTAGACTGAAGATCTAAAGGTCCCTGGTTCGATCCCGGGTTTCGGCAAAAGCTCCCAATCTTTTCTGTTTTTTGAGGCGGGCCAGTGACCAAAAATCACTGGGTTCAAACTTCTCTGTATAACTGCTTCCCCACTGCCACAGAGCTATCTGTTTCCCAGTTGGCCAGAAACCAAGCACTTTCGGTTCCATGGTGTAATGGTCAGCACTCTGGGCTTTGAATCCAGCAATCTGAGTTCGAATCTCGGTGGAACCTGTGTGCTTTCTTGCCGCAGGAAAAGATAAAAACAGCACTAGTTTGGCACTGGTGACAGTCTTTGTGGCCCTGTGAACAACGGCTGCTACAGGTAAGGTTCCATGGTGTAATGGTTAGCACTCCTACTCTGAATCCAGTGATCCGAGTTCAAATCTCGGTGGGACCTTTTTTGCAACCAATTTGCGCAGGACCATTTCTGAAATACTTTTTGGCAACTTTGAGTCCAAAAAAATTAACTAACGTAGAGACTGTGGCAGCATTGCATCGATGCTCAGTCGGTCTCTTTAGGGCAGTGGTTCTCAAACCTGTCGGGGAGGCACCCCTGCCCTGCACATTTTGATTGTCTGCCTTATTAGACACACCCAAATAAGGTCTTGCGGTCTCTATCAATGAGCTGATGATTTGAAACAGGTGTGTTAGATGAGGGAAACATTCAAAATGTGTAGGAAAGGGGTGCCTCCAGGACAGGTTTGAAAATCACTGCTTTAGGGAACTGTGCGTAAAATGGCAATGTTTTGCAACCAATTTGCACAGGATCATGTCGGAAATACTTTTTGGCAGCCGTGAGCCCAAAAAAAAAAGCTAACGTGGGAGTGTCGCAGCATTGCGTCAATGCTCAGTCGGTCTCTTTGGGGCAATGGTTTTCAAACCTTTCCTGGAGGCAACCCTGTCCTGCACATTCCGAATGTCTCCCTTATTAGACACACCCAAATCAGGTCTTGCAGTCTCTACTAATGAGCTGATGATTTGAAACAGGTGTGTTAGATGAGGGGAAATGCAAAATGTGCAGGGCAGGGATGCCTCCAGGACAGGATTGAAAACCACTGATTTAGGGATGTGTGAGTAAAAGGGCAGGAGCCAACTTGGAGAATGCAGGCATCGATCCCGCTACCTCTCGCATGCTAAGCGAGCGCTCTACCATTTGAGCTAATTCCCCTGTCCTTTCCAGATCGACGAGCATAGCTGCGAATGACGGGCGTGATGCAAAGAGGCCATCCCTCCTCTGGGCTTGCACCTTTGCACTGGCCGCGATTGTGTTGTCGAATTAACAAAGGGATTTAGCTTTTGTGTTAAAGGACCTTCTCGGTCTTGTTACGCCAGTATGCATATGTGGATTCTTGTATTATGTAGACTACCTTGGATCACTCGTGTCATGCAGACAACTTCTCACCTCTTTTTCTCACACTGACTTAAAGAATAAGAAAGCGGTTCTCAATTCCAGTCCTCGCTCCCCAACGGTCTGCATATTTTGCATGTCTCTCTTTGTTAGCACAACTGATTCGGATAATCAGCTCATTAGAAGTGAGCTCCTTGCGATTGACATGGTCCCTACACAGTGTTCATTGCTCCCCACTCCCTGAGCAGGGGAAATCCGTCGAAGTTTACTTCACTTTGGAACATTGGTTCACGGATTTGCGCTGCGCAACGTCTTCACACATGGACAAGTGTGACATCATATACCCCTGTATACCTCTATGCACCTCTGTATTACTCACTTTGAATTGAACGTATACATACGCTTCGAACTTGAATCACGGAGGGATGTCATGTGATGTCCACTTCTCAGGGCACTTAGGTTCGAATGGAACAAATGTCTGAAGCTATACGAGAAACATACAAAATGTGAAGAGCAGGGGGCGCGAGGACTGGAATTGAGACCCGCTGGTCTAAGTGACATCTGACCGTTTCAGCTGTCCTTCCTAACATCCCTCTACATGTTAGATACAGCCACATTTTTAGGTCAGTTAAGAGGCCAACTTGCATTCGTTAGCCTTTCACACTGTCTCGAGGTCTTTGATTGCTTCCAAGTCAGTTCATGTCCCTTCCTTTGTTGATGCTGGAGCAACTCTTTTTTCTTGGTCTTGGACAAGAAGGCTCGTTGGTCTAGGGGTATGATTCTCGCTTTTGGTGCGAGAGGTCCCGGGTTCAAATCCTAGACAAGAACTTGGTCAGGATAAAATGTGAAGCTTTGTTGTCTCATTGCGTTCACTAACAGTGAGGCTGGTTTTTATTCAATCGGGTAGAAGCAGATGGCTAAGCCAGGCCGGTTAGCTCAGCTGGTTAGAGCGTGGTGCTAATAACGCCAAGGTCGCGGGTTCGATCCCCGTACTGGCCAGCTGTTCTTATTGTCTGGGGGCTCATCTCTGCTCTGCTCTTCTCCTCTGACAAAGAGTGGGGTGATCTCACTGAAATCCCTGCTTGCTAAGCAGAAGTTATTTGTGGCCGAAATAGCTCAGTTGGGAGAGCGTTAGACTGAAGATCTAAAGGTCCCTGGTTCGATCCCGGGTTTCGGCAAAAGCTCCCAATCTTTTCTGTTTTTTGAGGCGGGCCAGTGACCAAAAATCACTGGGTTCAAACTTCTCTGTATAACTGCTTCCCCACTGCCACAGAGCTATCTGTTTCCCAGTTGGCGAGAAACCAAGCACTTTCGGTTCCATGGTGTAATGGTCAGCACTCTGGGCTTTGAATCCAGCAATCTGAGTTCGAATCTCGGTGGAACCTGTGTGCTTTCTTGCCGCAGGAAAAGATAAAAACAGCACTAGTTTGGCACTGGTGACAGTCTTTGTGGCCCTGTGAACAACGGCTGCTACAGGTAAGGTTCCATGGTGTAATGGTTAGCACTCCTACTCTGAATCCAGTGATCCGAGTTCAAATCTCGGTGGGACCTTTTTTGCAACCAATTTGCGCAGGACCATTTCTGAAATACTTTTTGGCAACTTTGAGTCCAAAAAAATTAACTAACGTAGAGACTGTGGCAGCATTGCATCGATGCTCAGTCGGTCTCTTTAGGGCAGTGGTTCTCAAACCTGTCGGGGATTCACCCCTGCCCTGCACATTTTGATTGTCTGCCTTATTAGACACACCCAAATAAGGTCTTGCGGTCTCTATCAATGAGCTGATGATTTGAAACAGGTGTGTTAGATGAGGGAAACATTCAAAATGTGTAGGAAAGGGGTGCCTCCAGGACAGGTTTGAAAATCACTGCTTTAGGGAACTGTGCGTAAAATGGCAATGTTTTGCAACCAATTTGCACAGGATCATGTCGGAAATACTTTTTGGCAGCCGTGAGCCCAAAAAAAAAGCTAACGTGGGAGTGTCGCAGCATTGCGTCAATGCTCAGTCGGTCTCTTTGGGGCAATGGTTTTCAAACCTTTCCTGGAGGCAACCCTGTCCTGCACATTCCGAATGTCTCCCTTATTAGACACACCCAAATCAGGTCTTGCAGTCTCTACTAATGAGCTGATGATTTGAAACAGGTGTGTTAGATGAGGGGAAATGCAAAATGTGCAGGGCAGGGATGCCTCCAGGACAGGATTGAAAACCACTGATTTAGGGATGTGTGAGTAAAAGGGCAGGAGCCAACTTGGAGAATGCAGGCATCGATCCCGCTACCTCTCGCATGCTAAGCGAGCGCTCTACCATTTGAGCTAATTCCCCTGTCCTTTCCAGATCGACGAGCATAGCTGCGAATGACGGGCGTGATGCAAAGAGGCCATCCCTCCTCTGGGCTTGCACCTTTGCACTGGCCGCGATTGTGTTGTCGAATTAACAAAGGGATTTAGCTTTTGTGTTAAAGGACCTTCTCGGTCTTGTTACGCCAGTATGCATATGTGGATTCTTGTATTATGTAGACTACCTTGGATCACTCGTGTCATGCAGACAACTTCTCACCTCTTTTTCTCACACTGACTTAAAGAATAAGAAAGCGGTTCTCAATTCCAGTCCTCGCTCCCCAACGGTCTGCATATTTTGCATGTCTCTCTTTGTTAGCACAACTGATTCGGATAATCAGCTCATTAGAAGTGAGCTCCTTGCGATTGACATGGTCCCTACACAGTGTTCATTGCTCCCCACTCCCTGAGCAGGGGAAATCCGTCGAAGTTTACTTCACTTTGGAACATTGGTTCACGGATTTGCGCTGCGCAACGTCTTCACACATGGACAAGTGTGACATCATATACCCCTGTATACCTCTATGCACCTCTGTATTACTCACTTTGAATTGAACGTATACATACGCTTCGAACTTGAATCACGGAGGGATGTCATGTGATGTCCACTTCTCAGGGCACTTAGGTTCGAATGGAACAAATGTCTGAAGCTATACGAGAAACATACAAAATGTGAAGAGCAGGGGGCGCGAGGACTGGAATTGAGACCCGCTGGTCTAAGTGACATCTGACCGTTTCAGCTGTCCTTCCTAACATCCCTCTACATGTTAGATACAGCCACATTTTTAGGTCAGTTAAGAGGCCAACTTGCATTCGTTAGCCTTTCACACTGTCTCGAGGTCTTTGATTGCTTCCAAGTCAGTTCATGTCCCTTCCTTTGTTGATGCTGGAGCAACTCTTTTTTCTTGGTCTTGGACAAGAAGGCTCGTTGGTCTAGGGGTATGATTCTCGCTTTTGGTGCGAGAGGTCCCGGGTTCAAATCCTAGACGAGCCCTTGGTCAGGATAAAATGTGTAGCTTTGTTGTCTCATTGCGTTCACTAACAGTGAGGCTGGTTTTTATTCAATCGGGTAGAAGCAGACAGCTAAGCCAGGCCGGTTAGCTCAGCTGGTTAGAGCGTGGTGCTAATAACGCCAAGGTCGCGGGTTCGATCCCCGTACTGACCAGCTGTTCTTATTGTCTGGGGGCTCATCTCTGCTCTGCTCTTCTCCTCTGACAAAGAGTGGGGTGATCTCACTGAAATCCCTGCTTGCTAAGCAGAAGTTATTTGTGGCCGAAATGGCGGTACCTGACAACCACAAGTCTGTAAAATTAATCCAATAGTATGCCGACTTCTATCTTTTAAAAACCAATCACGTTATGACCTCTATCTTTTGAAAACCAATCACGTTACGACCTCTATCTTTTGAAAACCAATCACGTTACGACTTCTATCTTTTAAAAACCAATCACGTTACGACTTCTATCTTTTATAAATCAATCACGTTGCGATCTCTATTTTTCCGCGTCCAATGAAATGGCAAGGTCTATTTCTCATACACCAATCACGCACGTCCTCGCCAATTGCATGTAATCTCCGCTCAGGTAACGTTAAATTATTTACATTCCGCTCATGTATGTTATTTATATCTTGATATGAATGAAATGGTTTAGGATTTTTGTTCTTTAGGAATAGCAAGATTGGCCATGTAAATTAGCCTATGATTACCGCTTGATACTACGTAACGTCAACTGTCACTGATGTGTAAATACTATTACGACCGGAGCTAACGTAACTGTAAATATGTCGAATTTAACCGATTAACAAGTTTTCTCAATGAAAAAAAAAATGCTTTTTATTTAATTGTAATAAGGTTCCACAGCTTTTTCCAAATGCGGCATTTGAACACACAAAATAAATTTGGAAAATGTTAATGTTTTGTTTAACTTTTACACGTATGTTATATGTTTGTACATATGTTATGACCAGTCAAAAGAAGTGAATGGATAAGTTTATACATTCAGGTTCATGCCCTTATCACATGGACACAGTTGAAAGACCACAATATGTTTAATCTGAGTATTTGTTTTAGTCAAATTAATCCATAATGCTATATATTTATTTATTTATTTATACTCATAAACGTGTTGTATGAGCCTAGGTCATTGAGACATACAGCCATAATAGAAAGATCTATCACAATCTTATTATATGTATTTTTTTATATTTGTACAAACATACACACATACATACAAACATATATATATATATATATATATATATATATATATATATATATATATATAAATGTTATATAATTGTTTTGACATTATATATATGACTGAATTGTGCAATTGAAATGTTTCCTCTTGGCATGAATATAGCCCCTGCTGCTGACATGGCATTAAATAATAAATAAATAAATCACAACATGTTATATGTAAGATAATATGTGTATTATAATGAACTTATAATCTGCTATAATATGGCGGTCGTTCTGGACCAGGAACACAACTAGCTATCATGAAATGAACACAACAGGAGGGTAAATGCTACAGGCTACAATGGCAGTTAGTGTAACGTGTTATGTAGTGTTTCAGGCAACGACATGGCTTCAGCTAAGTCTCACAAAGGCATGAGTAATGCTGAATGGCTTGCGCGTCTGGAGAGTTTTGCCCAAACAGGAGTTTGGCCATCTACACAGGGGAATAGACCTTCTCCCCGACAAAAAAGATGGCATGAGATGTATCAGAAGGTAAGTTATGCAGCTAGATTCATGGGCAAACTAACAAACTTTTTTGACAATACATTGTGGTATTTTTATTTATGTGTATGGTTAAGTAATTACATGTAAATACAATGTTATATTGATATAATTATGATGACTTATTGCTGTTTTGAGATCCAGTGTCAGAGGTATAATTCATGTTCACAGATAGAAAAGTGCCCTCTGCAAATGAGGGGACAGACCACTCTTCTGAAGGAAGCTCAGACATGTATTTGTGGCTTTCACAAGGTAACTTCAATTAGCCTGGTTCAAGTTGCATAAATAGATAGATGTGTTTGCAACATCAATGTGTCTTTATATCTAAAATCACATTAGGAAGACTGTTTTGTACTTTATGCATGTGTCACAGGTTCATCCACCAGTCACAGGGGAAGCATCACAGAGCACCCCGGCCCAAAGCACACCCTCTGTCAGCGATGTGTCATGTCCTGCAAAGAGACCTAAACTGACATTGTCAATGGTAAGCAGACCACACTATTGCATGCATCACTGCAGATACTGAAACATCTCAACCTTTAACTATAGTGTTAGGGTTTTGTTATCACTAACCATGACAAATCTTTTTAGTTTGAAAAGTCAAGGTTTGGAGGCTCACATGTGGCAGCAGCAAAACCTAATTTGAGCACCCAGAGGAAAACCTCTCAGGTTAATATTAAAAGACATCAAGACTTTTATAATGTCATCATGACTTTATCACTATGTAATTTTAATGTATTAAAAACATGGCAATCCCCTTAATAAATTATTCATAATGTTTGACTCCACAGATGTTAGAGCACTCCAGTTCAGCTACAGTTTCATGTCCACCCTCTGATCCTCATCCTCCTCCATCCCCCAAACCTCATCAGCCCGTCATCCAGTCCTCCTCTTCCTTCTTCCTTCCTCCACCTCAGAGTTCACAACGCATCAAAAAAACAGCAACGCCATCAACTGTTTCTGAGAATACTGTTGTGAGGAGCCCAGTAAGATCTCATTCAAAATATATACATGTCTTCATCATTTAATGCTCTCTTAGCTTTTATTTAAACCAGTGTTTTTTATAATATCAGCAGGTCTCATCTCAGCCAGAAGATCTCCCCCTTCTGTGGCCACAGACAATGCCACAGCAAGACCAGAAGTGGGTGTCAGAAGCACTTTTTAGGGTTGGTGCAAAGGGAAAGCTGGAGCTGCGTGAAAACCTACAGTTGTGGTATCACCCCCCACCACCAGCCCTGTTGTACCACCAAGCTCCAACACCTGATAGGTTTTTTTCACAGCGTCTCTTGCTCTGGATGCCATATAAGCTGTGGAAGGTGCGGCTCCAGTGTACTAACCCTGCCTGTGCCAGGCAACAGCTGTGTGGTGGTGGACTGCACAGGAGGGTACGACAGGTGTTAGACATTGACAGATACTACAACCTGGTGACAGAGACCCTGATCTGCACCAGGTGTAGAACCAGCTATCTGTCCTGGAGTCAAGCTGTGCTGCAGCAGTTGGACCTGGCCCATCGATCTGAATTCAGGGTCATCCTCACACGCAAGTAATTATTTTGCAGTCATTTTCACTTATGTGCTACCCTTTCTGATAAATATTTCCTACAATAATTAGATACCTTATAATAAGATACTTAAATGAATGCTTTTTTCCAAGGTATGCCTGTGACATTCGGGTTCTTCGCTTGCTGCGTGAGAGGGGCATGGGGAATGGCCCAGTGAGGATCATCGGCCAGCTGAGAGAGAACCACAGTGAGGAGTGGTTGAAACGTGCGCTTCGGTACACATCAGAGTGTGTGGCCTTTTTTGATAATCGTGGCCTGCATCCGCTGCACTTCCAGGAGCCACCACCACTTGCTTCAGTACCCAGCTACAAATGGCTCCTCACTGTATATAGTCAGGACATTCTCAACAGGCTCGATCACATAAAGGCCAGCATAACATCCACGTATGGATCAATCTTAAAAATGGATTCAACTAAGAAGGTCAGATAAGCTGCTTAATTGACTGTACCCTTATCTATAATGTATTGTTAGACCAAGAGAGCTTTATTTTTTTCAGTGTAACTGATTTGGATGCATGTTGTATTATTTGCTATGCTTATTGTTTCTTTCAGATCACCAAGAAGTTGAGTGGGCCTGCGAAAGGCACAGCACAGTGGCTTACCTCAGTGGGCAATGAGATAGGTCAGGTGCTGATGAGTGTCCTGACTGCGAATGAAGGGGCTGGGTTAGACCTCATGGCTGCAGGGCTCATGGAGCGATACCGGAGTGCTGGTGTTGATCCTCCCACTATCATTTATGTGGACTGTGATTGTTGCAAGAAAGTGGGAGAGACTAAATTGAAGAGGCGGTTCAGCGGCTGGCCAGATGTCATCGTCCGCCTAGACATTTGGCATTTTATGCGACGTCTGGCAGTAGGGTGCACCACTGACGCCCACCAGTTGTACCCTACTTTTATGGCAAGGCTGTCATCCTGTATTTTTGAGTGGGATGCAGGGGATCTCACTCTGCTGAGACAGGCCAAAAGGGAGCAACTCATCCAACAGGGCTGGCCTACTCTGTCGGAGGCAGAACTGGACCATCATTTAACTAAAGCTGAGCTGCTCCAGCACTGCAGGAGGAGAACACGGGGAGAAGAAACCACTTTCCGCCTCCTTGATATGCTCATCAGAGAGCTCATGGGTGGCAAGGGGAATGATGCTCTTGGTGTTCCTCTACTTGACAGTGTGAGAATGCAGCACATCTGGAATGTCCAGAGGCGGCACATCACCTGTATCCAAGACCCTCCAAATGTGCCGCTCTATACTGAAACTGGAACTACAAGCAAGGGTGGGGTGGTTCTAAAAACTTATCGTTGTGCCAGAGGCTCCACATCCCTGGAATCATTTCACTGCCACCTAAACAGATTTATTCCAGGTTTGTCATGTCAGAATATACCACATTTTGCCACTAATTCCTGTTTATCAAGATATTTGCAGATTAAATTTTATGTTTTGCATTTTCTCAAAGCAATATTTGGCTTTCTATTTCTTTTTCTAGGGAACAGCGCAAACAGCCTGAACTTCCAGATTTATCTCCTGGAAGGTTTATTACGCTGGAATCAGGACCGGGCTGAAGCTGCTGTTGCAGATGGAGGTTCAACTCTGCGCTCTTACACAGGGGAGCTGGTTTACTCTGTCAATGAGAACTACAATAAGTTGTATGGCAGGAAATTGGTCCCTAGCTTCACTCCACCTGCAGTATACACAGGTAAAAATATTTTGATAAATGCAGCTCATGAGGTAGCATGTTTTTGGTAAAATTACAAGTGCTTTTGGACAATAATAATGTAATTTTGACATATCAGAGAAAAATTATACTACCAGAATATTTATACATTATTCTGTGTTCTAGGTTTCAGGGCAGAAAATAAAATACATAGTAGAATATAGAGTAATCCTGTCTTTTTATGATACCCTCTGAATTAGATATATATTGTTCATACAGAAGTGGACAACAAAATATTTACTGCATTTCTAAATAAACCTTTCTGCATAATTTCCATTAAAAATGTTTCCTGTTACAAATATTTCCTCAGGGGAGCTCATTGGAGTACAGTACTTGTTGAGGCAGAATAGTCAGCCCCTGGAGGACATGTGCCCTACCTCTGATAGGACCTCTCAATTGCTGGAGGAGATAGATGTGGAGGAGCAAGTGGAAAAGGATGAGGGTTTCATTGATTTCTTTGGAGAGGAAGCCACAGTGGCAAATCTTGTGGCATCAGATGACTTAGTCCTTTCAGGTCCACCAGTTCTACCAGCTGCACCAGTTCCCAGTGTCCAGGCTCCTACAGCTGCACCACTGCCCAGTGTCAAAATTCCACCACTGCCCATTGTCCAGACTCCACCACTGCCCAGTGTCCAGACTCCACCATTGCCCAGTGTCCAGACTCCACCACTGCCCAGTGTCCAGACTCCACCATTGCCCAGTGTCCAGACTCCACCACTGCCCAGTGTCCAGACTCCACCACTGCCCAGTGTCCAGACTCCACCACTGCCCAGTGTCCAGGCTCCACCACTGCTCAGAGTCCGGGCTCCTTCAACTGCACCAGTGCCCAGTGTAGCTGCATCACTGCTCAGTGTCCAGGCTCCACCATTGTTCAGAGTCCGGGCTCCTTCAGCTGCACCAGTGCCCAGTGTCCAGGCTCCACCACTGCTCAGAGTCCGGGCTCCTTCAGCTGCACCAGTGCCCAGTGTAGCTGCACCACTGCCCAGTGTCCAGACTCCACCACTGCCCAGTGTCCAGGCTCCACCACTGCTCAGAGTCCGGGCTCCTTCAGCTGCACCAGTGCCCAGTGTAGCTGCATCACTGCTCAGTGTCCAGGCTCCACCATTGTTCAGAGTCCGGGCTCCTTCAGCTGCACCAGTGCCCAGTGTCCAGGCTCCACCACTGCTCAGAGTCCGGGCTCCTTCAGCTGCACCAGTGCCCAGTGTAGCTGCACCACTGCCCAGTGTCCAGACTCCACCACTGCCCAGTGTCCAGGCTCCACCACTGCTCAGAGTCCGGGCTCCTTCAGCTGCACCAGTGCCCAGTGTAGCTGCACCACTGCCCAGTGTCCAGACTCCACCACTGCCCAGTGTCCAGGCTCCACCACTGCTCAGAGTCCGGGCTCCTTCAGCTGCACCAGTGCCCAGTGTAGCTGCATCACTGCTCAGTGTCCAGGCTCCACCACTGCTCAGAGTCCGGGCTCCTTCAGCTGCACCAGTGCCCAGTGTAGCTGCACCACTGCCCAGTGTCCAGACTCCACCACTGCCCAGTGTCCAGGCTCCACCACTGCTCAGAGTCCGAGCTCCTTCAGCTGCACCAGTGCCCAGTGTAGCTGCACCACTGCCCAGTGTCCAGGCTCCACCACTGCCCAGTGTCCAGGCTCCACCACTGCTCAGAGTCCGGGCTCCTTCAGCTGCACCAGTGCCCAGTGTAGCTGCATCACTGCTCAGTGTCCAGGCTCCACCACTGCTCAGAGTCCGGGCTCCTTCAGCTGCACCAGTACCCAGTGTCCAGGATCCTTTAGATACACCAGTGCCCTCAGCAATGGTAAAATTTCCTTTTCTATACGAATTGTCACTCATTTAGTTATCTGCCATTAAGCAGTAAACTTACTTAACAGCATGTAAATACCTAACCAACAGTTATATATTTCCAGGCTGTTGACGAACACTGCATTCCTGGAATGGACCGGGTGGATGCGTTGGCAGAGTGTCTGGTGGAGCTGCGCACACAGACAAGCCTCACACTTACCAACCAACAAGTTGCGACCATTGTGGGTCTGTGGCAGAACCTGGACAAATTTGATAAAGACAGGGTGGTGTATGCTGCTCGTCATCAAGACAGGCTACTTACAGGACGTTTTAGGTCCCCAAAAAAGAAAGCTGTCTTCACTCCTGGTGTCGACAGCACAAAAAGGTGTGTTTTGGGTTCTAGCGGCTCTCCAGCACAGTGGCCTAATTGCTGTCGCCTTGTTGAAATGATTTTCATAAGGTTATGTAACATCCACCGAAGCCCCAAGAAACAGCGGACAGAATCTCTGTCTAGATGGGATCTCATTCTTCGTGATTACAGAAAAATTCGGCAGCTAATCCTGAGCAATGGAACGGTGATGAATGACACAACCCTTCAGCTAGTTGAGGTAAATCAGAGGACCCTTACGACATGGCACAATAACCGTTTAAAGGGTCAGGAGGTCTCCTTGCTGTTGCAAGGGCTGGACCTTCCAGAGGCACGTCCAGTGGCTTTGGATGTTTTGCCTCCAGCACGAGTACAGCCTGTTGTGCCTCCACAATATAGCCACCAGTTGCATACCTACCAGATGCCACCAGACACAGCTGGACAGGCAAAGACAAAGTTTAGAAAGATTGCGCCCTCAGCTACCTGTACATCTGCCACAGCAACTTCAATCTGGCCATCAGCCGTACACCCTCAGCGTTCAGCCACGTCCAGCCAGCTAAGGACAATTTGTCCCAGGCCGACAGCACCACACCCATTGGTTCCTGACACACCCACTGCCCCTGTTGTGTCTCAGATGTTTCTGGTGCCCTGCCCAGCCCCATTTTCCACCATTAACCCTGGAGCAATTTCCTCTGAGCCACCTGCAAATGACACAGCCACTCCAACCAAACGATCATACAATCGCACTGTAAAAGCAAATTCGTGCAGAAAGTGTGGCCAATTTCGTACTCAAGAAACTGGCCATAGCCAGTACAAAGGCAAAATATATTGCCCTAATAAAGAAACAATTACGAAGGAGCAGTGGTTACAGATTATGAGAAGATAACTCATTTATTTATGTGTGATACATTCATTTTGTTCTCTTGGTTGGATCTGTTCTGTTTTTTATCTTCCAGCCATATTTAATGTTAAAGAGTTATACTGTGCACTTTTTTTTATCTTGTATTATTATTATTATTATTATTATTATTATAAACATGTGGGTATGTATGTGAATACACTATAATACATATGGAAATATATATACATATTAAATAAAGTTAAACTATTATTATTATTATTATAGAAAGGTTTATGTGTAGAGGAAGCAGTATAAAGTAAAATACCAAAATGTGTAGATTTTGATGTATATATTTATATATTTTTTTGTACTTATTTTATATAGCGTGTGCACTTAAAATTCTTAATTTTATATTGAATTTAGTACTTTTCCTACATTTTTTTTAAATATGTATATAGTTAATAAATATATTTCTCTTTGACTGGTGTGTTGTATTTATTTGTTTTATTGAATGTAATGACATTCAGTTTACAGTTAAATTCAGTGTCACGTGTAGCTTTGCAGTAAGTAATATGATACAATAAAGTGTGAATGCCGTAATAAGGAGGTTATTTTGTCCCTACTGCCACAGGAAATGATTGCCTTAATAAATGCACTTTGACTAATGATAATGATAATGAGAATAAAATAAAAATCAATCTTAGAAACGAAATAATTATTAAATCAAAAACATTACTGTCAAAATCAATCTTAGAAACGAAACAATAATTAAATTCAAATACATTACTTTTAAAATCAAACTTGGACACGAAACAATCGATTTACGATTTTTAACAAATACACGCATAACTTTATGTGACAGCGTGGATTCGAACCTACGATTTCCTGAATTTCTCGCGCTTCTCTTCCTCCCTCTCCCCTCTTCCCCCCCTTCTTATACAGACAATTGTTCCCCAGCTTTGGCGGAGTTGGGAGAGCGTTAGACTGAAGATCTAAAGGTCCCTGGTTCGATCCCGGGTTTCGGCAAAAGCTCCCAATCTTTTCTGTTTTTTGAGGCGGGCCAGTGACCAAAAATCACTGGGTTCAAACTTCTCTGTATAACTGCTTCCCCACTGCCACAGAGCTATCTGTTTCCCAGTTGGCCAGAAACCAAGCACTTTCGGTTCCATGGTGTAATGGTCAGCACTCTGGGCTTTGAATCCAGCAATCTGAGTTCGAATCTCGGTGGAACCTGTGTGCTTTCTTGCCGAGGAAAAGATAAAAACAGCACTAGTTTGGCACTGGTGACAGTCTTTGTGGCCCTGTGAACAACGGCTGCTCCAGGTAAGGTTCCATGGTGTAATGGTTAGCACTCCTACTCTGAATCCAGTGATCCGAGTTCAAATCTCGGTGGGACCTTTTTTGCAACCAATTTGCGCAGGACCATTTCTGAAATACTTTTTGGCAACTTTGAGTCCAAAAAAATTAACTAACGTAGAGACTGTGGCAGCATTGCATCGATGCTCAGTCGGTCTCTTTAGGGCAGTGGTTCTCAAACCTGTCGGGGAGGCACCCCTGCCCTGCACATTTTGATTGTCTGCCTTATTAGACACACCCAAATAAGGTCTTGCGGTCTCTATCAATGAGCTGATGATTTGAAACAGGTGTGTTAGATGAGGGAAACATTCAAAATGTGTAGGAAAGGGGTGCCTCCAGGACAGGTTTGAAAATCACTGCTTTAGGGAACTGTGCGTAAAATGGCAATGTTTTGCAACCAATTTGCACAGGATCATGTCGGAAATACTTTTTGGCAGCCGTGAGCCCAAAAAAAAAGCTAACGTGGGAGTGTCGCAGCATTGCGTCAATGCTCAGTCGGTCTCTTTGGGGCAATGGTTTTCAAACCTTTCCTGGAGGCAACCCTGTCCTGCACATTCCGAATGTCTCCCTTATTAGACACACCCAAATCAGGTCTTGCAGTCTCTACTAATGAGCTGATGATTTGAAACAGGTGTGTTAGATGAGGGGAAATGCAAAATGTGCAGGGCAGGGATGCCTCCAGGACAGGATTGAAAACCACTGATTTAGGGATGTGTGAGTAAAAGGGCAGGAGCCAACTTGGAGAATGCAGGCATCGATCCCGCTACCTCTCGCATGCTAAGCGAGTGCTCTACCATTTGAGCTAATTCCCCTGTCCTTTCCAGATTGACGAGCATAGCTGCGAATGACGGGCGTGATGCAAAGAGGCCATCCCTCCTCTGGGCTTGCACCTTTGCACTGGCCGCGATTGTGTTGTCGAATTAACAAAGGGATTTAGCTTTTGTGTTAAAGGACCTTCTCGGTCTTGTTACGCCAGTATGCATATGTGGATTCTTGTATTATGTAGACTACCTTGGATCACTCGGGTCATGCAGACAACTTCTCACCTCTTTTTCTCACACTGACTTAAAGAATAAGGAAGCGGTTCTCAATTCGAGTCCTCGCTCCCCAACGGTCTGCATATTTTGCATGTCTCTCTTTGTTAGCACAACTGATTCGGATAATCAGCTCATTAGAAGTGAGCTCCTTGCGATTGACATGGTCCCTACACAGTGTTCATTGCTCCCCACTCCCTGAGCCGGGGAAATCCGTCGAAGTTTACTTCACTTTGGAACATTGGTTCACGGATTTGCGCTGCGCAACGTCTTCACACATGGACAAGTGTGACATCATATACCCCTGTATACCTCTATGCACCTCTGTATTACTCACTTTGAATTGAACGTATACATACGCTTCGAACTTGAATCACGGAGGGATGTCATGTGATGTCCACTTCTCAGGGCACTTAGGTTCGAATGGAACAAATGTCTGAAGCTATACGAGAAACATACAAAATGTGAAGAGCAGGGGGCGCGAGGACTGGAATTGAGACCCGCTGGTCTAAGTGACATCTGACCGTTTCAGCTGTCCTTCCTAACATCCCTCTACATGTTAGATACAGCCACATTTTTAGGTCAGTTAAGAGGCCAACTTGCATTCGTTAGCCTTTCACACTGTCTCGAGGTCTTTGATTGCTTCCAAGTCAGTTCATGTCCCTTCCTTTGTTGATGCTGGAGCAACTCTTTTTTCTGGGTCTTGGACAAGAAGGCTTGTTGGTCTAGGGGTATGATTCTCGCTTTGGGTGCGAGAGGTCCCGGGTTCAAATCCTAGACGAGCCCTTGGTCAGGATAAAACGTGAAGCTTTGTTGTCTCATTGCGTTCAGCTGGTTAGAGCGTGGTGCTAATAACGCCAAGGTTCGATCCCCGTACTGGCCAGCTGTTCTTATTGTCTGGGGGCTCATCTCTGCTCTGCTCTTCTCCTCTGACAAAGAGTGGGGTGATCTCACTGAAATCCCTGCTTGCTAAGCAGAAGTTATTTGTGGCCGAAATAGCTCAGTTGGGAGAGCGTTAGACTGAAGATCTAAAGGTCCCTGGTTCGATCCCGGGTTTCGGCAAAAGCTCCCAATCTTTTCCGTTTTTTGAGGCGGGCCAGTGACCAAAAATCACTGGGTTCAAACTTCTCTGTATAACTGCTTCCCCACTGCCACAGAGCTATCTGTTTCCCAGTTGGCCAGAAACCAAGCACTTTCGGTTCCATGGTGTAATGGTCAGCACTCTGGGCTTTGAATCCAGCAATCTGAGTTCGAATCTCGGTGGAACCTGTGTGCTTTCTTGCCGCAGGAAAAGATAAAAACAGCACTAGTTTGGCACTGGTGACAGTCTTTGTGGCCCTGTGAACAACGGTTGCTACAGGTAAGGTTCCATGGTGTAATGGTTAGCACTCCTACTCTGAATCCAGTGATCCGAGTTCAAATCTCGGTGGGACCTTTTTTGCAACCAATTTGCGCAGGACCATTTCTGAAATACTTTTTGGCAACTTTGAGTCCAAAAAAATTAACTAACGTAGAGACTGTGGCAGCATTGCATCGATGCTCAGTCGGTCTCTTTAGGGCAGTGGTTCTCAAACCTGTCGGGGAGGCACCCCTGCCCTGCACATTTTGATTGTCTGCCTTATTAGACACACCCAAATAAGGTCTTGCGGTCTCTATCAATGAGCTGATGATTTGAAACAGGTGTGTTAGATGAGGGAAACATTCAAAATGTGTAGGAAAGGGGTGCCTCCAGGACAGGTTTGAAAATCACTGCTTTAGGGAACTGTGCGTAAAATGGCAATGTTTTGCAACCAATTTGCACAGGATCATGTCGGAAATACTTTTTGGCAGCCGTGAGCCCAAATAAAAAGCTAACGTGGGAGTGTCGCAGCATTGCGTCAATGCTCAGTCGGTCTCTTTGGGGCAATGGTTTTCAAACCTTTCCTGGAGGCAACCCTGTCCTGCACATTCCGAATGTCTCCCTTATTAGACACACCCAAATCAGGTCTTGCAGTCTCTACTAATGAGCTGATGATTTGAAACAGGTGTGTTAGATGAGGGGAAATGCAAAATGTGCAGGGCAGGGATGCCTCCAGGACAGGATTGAAAACCACTGATTTAGGGATGTGTGAGTAAAAGGGCAGGAGCCAACTTGGAGAATGCAGGCATCGATCCCGCTACCTCTCGCATGCTAAGCGAGCGCTCTACCATTTGAGCTAATTCCCCTGTCCTTTCCAGATCGACGAGCATAGCTGCGAATGACGGGCGTGATGCAAAGAGGCCATCCCTCCTCTGGGCTTGCACCTTTGCACTGGCCGCGATTGTGTTGTCGAATTAACAAAGGGATTTAGCTTTTGTGTTAAAGGACCTTCTCGGTCTTGTTACGCCAGTATGCATATGTGGATTCTTGTATTATGTAGACTACCTTGGATCACTCGGGTCATGCAGACAACTTCTCACCTCTTTTTCTCACACTGACTTAAAGAATAAGGAAGCGGTTCTCAATTCCAGTCCTCGCTCCCCAACGGTCTGCATATTTTGCATGTCTCTCTTTGTTAGCACAACTGATTCGGATAATCAGCTCATTAGAAGTGAGCTCCTTGCGATTGACATGGTCCCTACACAGTGTTCATTGCTCCCCACTCCCTGAGCAGGGGAAATCCGTCGAAGTTTACTTCACTTTGGAACATTGGTTCACGGATTTGCGCTGCGCAACGTCTTCACACATGGACAAGTGTGACATCATATACCCCTGTATACCTCTATGCACCTCTGTATTACTCACTTTGAATTGAACGTATACATACGCTTCGAACTTGAATCACGGAGGGATGTCATGTGATGTCCACTTCTCAGGGCACTTAGGTTCGAATGGAACAAATGTCTGAAGCTATACGAGAAACATACAAAATGTGAAGAGCAGGGGGCGCGAGGACTGGAATTGAGACCCGCTGGTCTAAGTGACATCTGACCGTTTCAGCTGTCCTTCCTAACATCCCTCTACATGTTAGATACAGCCACATTTTTAGGTCAGTTAAGAGGCCAACTTGCATTCGTTAGCCTTTCACACTGTCTCGAGGTCTTTGATTGCTTCCAAGTCAGTTCATGTCCCTTCCTTTGTTGATGCTGGAGCAACTCTTTTTTCATGGTCTTGGACAAGAAGGCTCGTTGGTCTAGGGGTATGATTCTCGCTTTTGGTGCGAGAAGTCCCGGGTTCAAATCCTAGACAAGAACTTGGTCAGGATAAAATGTGAAGCTTTGTTGTCTCATTGCGTTCACTAACAGTGAGGCTGGTTTTTATTCAATCGGGTAGAAGCAGATGGCTAAGCCAGGCCGGTTAGCTCAGCTGGTTAGAGCGTGGTGCTAATAACGCCAAGGTCGCGGGTTCGATCCCCGTACTGGCCAGCTGTTCTTATTGTCTGGGGGCTCATCTCTGCTCTGCTCTTCTCCTCTGACAAAGAGTGGGGTGATCTCACTGAAATCCCTGCTTGCTAAGCAGAAGTTATTTGTGGCCGAAATAGCTCAGTTGGGAGAGCGTTAGACTGAAGATCTAAAGGTCCCTGGTTCGATCCCGGGTTTCGGCAAAAGCTCCCAATCGTTTCCGTTTTTTGAGGCGGGCCAGTGACCAAAAATCACTGGGTTCAAACTTCTCTGTATAACTGCTTCCCCACTGCCACAGAGCTATCTGTTTCCCAGTTGGCCAGAAACCAAGCACTTTCGGTTCCATGGTGTAATGGTCAGCACTCTGGGCTTTGAATCCAGCAATCTGAGTTCGAATCTCGGTGGAACCTGTGTGCTTTCTTGCCGCAGGAAAAGATAAAAACAGCACTAGTTTGGCACTGGTGACAGTCTTTGTGGCCCTGTGAACAACGGCTGCTCCAGGTAAGGTTCCATGGTGTAATGGTTAGCACTCCTACTCTGAATCCAGTGATCCGAGTTCAAATCTCGGTGGGACCTTTTTTGCAACCAATTTGCGCAGGACCATTTCTGAAATACTTTTTGGCAACTTTGAGTCCAAAAAAATTAACTAACGTAGAGACTGTGGCAGCATTGCATCGATGCTCAGTCGGTCTCTTTAGGGCAGTGGTTCTCAAACCTGTCGGGGAGGCACCCCTGCCCTGCACATTTTGATTGTCTGCCTTATTAGACACACCCAAATAAGGTCTTGCGGTCTCTATCAATGAGCTGATGATTTGAAACAGGTGTGTTAGATGAGGGAAACATTCAAAATGTGTAGGAAAGGGGTGCCTCCAGGACAGGTTTGAAAATCACTGCTTTAGGGAACTGTGCGTAAAATGGCAATGTTTTGCAACCAATTTGCACAGGATCATGTCGGAAATACTTTTTGGCAGCCGTGAGCCCAAAAAAAAAGCTAACGTGGGAGTGTCGCAGCATTGCGTCAATGCTCAGTCGGTCTCTTTGGGGCAATGGTTTTCAAACCTTTCCTGGAGGCAACCCTGTCCTGCACATTCCGAATGTCTCCCTTATTAGACACACCCAAATCAGGTCTTGCAGTCTCTACTAATGAGCTGATGATTTGAAACAGGTGTGTTAGATGAGGGGAAATGCAAAATGTGCAGGGCAGGGATGCCTCCAGGACAGGATTGAAAACCACTGATTTAGGGATGTGTGAGTAAAAGGGCAGGAGCCAACTTGGAGAATGCAGGCATCGATCCCGCTACCTCTCGCATGCTAAGCGAGCGCTCTACCATTTGAGCTAATTCCCCTGTCCTTTCCAGATCGACGAGCATAGCTGCGAATGACGGGCGTGATGCAAAGAGGCCATCCCTCCTCTGGGCTTGCACCTTTGCACTGGCCGCGATTGTGTTGTCGAATTAACAAAGGGATTTAGCTTTTGTGTTAAAGGACCTTCTCGGTCTTGTTACGCCAGTATGCATATGTGGATTCTTGTATTATGTAGACTACCTTGGATCACTCGGGTCATGCAGACAACTTCTCACCTCTTTTTCTCACACTGACTTAAAGAATAAGGAAGCGGTTCTCAATTCCAGTCCTCGCTCCCCAACGGTCTGCATATTTTGCATGTCTCTCTTTGTTAGCACAACTGATTTGGATAATCAGCTCATTAGAAGTGAGCTCCTTGCGATTGACATGGTCCCTACACAGTGTTCATTGCTCCCCACTCCCTGAGCAGGGGAAATCCGTCAAAGTTTACTTCACTTTGGAACATTGGTTCACGGATTTGCGCTGCGCAACGTCTTCACACATGGACAAGTGTGACATCATATACCCCTGTATACCTCTATGCACCTCTGTATTACTCACTTTGAATTGAACGTATACATACGCTTCGAACTTGAATCACGGAGGGATGTCATGTGATGTCCACTTCTCAGGGCACTTAGGTTCGAATGGAACAAATGTCTGAAGCTATACGAGAAACATACAAAATGTGAAGAGCAGGGGGCGCGAGGACTGGAATTGAGACCCGCTGGTCTAAGTGACATCTGACCGTTTCAGCTGTCCTTCCTAACATCCCTCTACATGTTAGATACAGCCACATTTTTAGGTCAGTTAAGAGGCCAACTTGCATTTGTTAGCCTTTCACACTGTCTCGAGGTCTTTGATTGCTTCCAAGTCAGTTCATGTCCCTTCCTTTGTTGATGCTGGAGCAACTCTTTTTTCTTGGTCTTGGACAAGAAGGCTCGTTGGTCTAGGGGTATGATTCTCGCTTTTGGTGCGAGAGGTCCCGGGTTCAAATCCTAGACAAGAACTTGGTCAGGATAAAATGTGAAGCTTTGTTGTCTCATTGCGTTCACTAACAGTGAGGCTGGTTTTTATTCAATCGGGTAGAAGCAGATGGCTAAGCCAGGCCGGTTAGCTCAGCTGGTTAGAGCGTGGTGCTAATAACGCCAAGGTCGCGGGTTCGATCCCCGTACTGGCCAGCTGTTCTTATTGTCTGGGGGCTCATCTCTGCTCTGCTCTTCTCCTCTGACAAAGAGTGGGGTGATCTCACTGAAATCCCTGCTTGCTAAGCAGAAGTTATTTGTGGCCGAAATAGCTCAGTTGGGAGAGCGTTAGACTGAAGATCTAAAGGTCCCTGGTTCGATCCCGGGTTTCGGCAAAAGCTCCCAATCTTTTCTGTTTTTTGAGGCGGGCCAGTGACCAAAAATCACTGGGTTCAAACTTCTCTGTATAACTGCTTCCCCACTGCCACAGAGCTATCTGTTTCCCAGTTGGCCAGAAACCAAGCACTTTCGGTTCCATGGTGTAATGGTCAGCACTCTGGGCTTTGAATCCAGCAATCTGAGTTCGAATCTCGGTGGAACCTGTGTGCTTTCTTGCCGCAGGAAAAGATAAAAACAGCACTAGTTTGGCACTGGTGACAGTCTTTGTGGCCCTGTGAACAACGGCTGCTACAGGTAAGGTTCCATGGTGTAATGGTTAGCACTCCTACTCTGAATCCAGTGATCCGAGTTCAAATCTCGGTGGGACCTTTTTTGCAACCAATTTGCGCAGGACCATTTCTGAAATACTTTTTGGCAACTTTGAGTCCAAAAAAATTAACTAACGTAGAGACTGTGGCAGCATTGCATCGATGCTCAGTCGGTCTCTTTAGGGCAGTGGTTCTCAAACCTGTCGGGGAGGCACCCCTGCCCTGCACATTTTGATTGTCTGCCTTATTAGACACACCCAAATAAGGTCTTGCGGTCTCTATCAATGAGCTGATGATTTGAAACAGGTGTGTTAGATGAGGGAAACATTCAAAATGTGTAGGAAAGGGGTGCCTCCAGGACAGGTTTGAAAATCACTGCTTTAGGGAACTGTGCGTAAAATGGCAATGTTTTGCAACCAATTTGCACAGGATCATGTCGGAAATACTTTTTGGCAGCCGTGAGCCCAAAAAAAAAGCTAACGTGGGAGTGTCGCAGCATTGCGTCAATGCTCAGTCGGTCTCTTTGGGGCAATGGTTTTCAAACCTTTCCTGGAGGCAACCCTGTCCTGCACATTCCGAATGTCTCCCTTATTAGACACACCCAAATCAGGTCTTGCAGTCTCTACTAATGAGCTGATGATTTGAAACAGGTGTGTTAGATGAGGGGAAATGCAAAATGTGCAGGGCAGGGATGCCTCCAGGACAGGATTGAAAACCACTGATTTAGGGATGTGTGAGTAAAAGGGCAGGAGCCAACTTGGAGAATGCAGGCATCGATCCCGCTACCTCTCGCATGCTAAGCGAGCGCTCTACCATTTGAGCTAATTCCCCTGTCCTTTCCAGATCGACGAGCATAGCTGCGAATGACGGGCGTGATGCAAAGAGGCCATCCCTCCTCTGGGCTTGCACCTTTGCACTGGCCGCGATTGTGTTGTCGAATTAACAAAGGGATTTAGCTTTTGTGTTAAAGGACCTTCTCGGTCTTGTTACGCCAGTATGCATATGTGGATTCTTGTATTATGTAGACTACCTTGGATCACTCGGGTCATGCAGACAACTTCTCACCTCTTTTTCTCACACTGACTTAAAGAATAAGGAAGCGGTTCTCAATTCCAGTCCTCGCTCCCCAACGGTCTGCATATTTTGCATGTCTCTCTTTGTTAGCACAACTGATTTGGATAATCAGCTCATTAGAAGTGAGCTCCTTGCGATTGACATGGTCCCTACACAGTGTTCATTGCTCCCCACTCCCTGAGCAGGGGAAATCCGTCAAAGTTTACTTCACTTTGGAACATTGGTTCACGGATTTGCGCTGCGCAACGTCTTCACACATGGACAAGTGTGACATCATATACCCCTGTATACCTCTATGCACCTCTGTATTACTCACTTTGAATTGAACGTATACATACGCTTCGAACTTGAATCACGGAGGGATGTCATGTGATGTCCACTTCTCAGGGCACTTAGGTTCGAATGGAACAAATGTCTGAAGCTATACGAGAAACATACAAAATGTGAAGAGCAGGGGGCGCGAGGACTGGAATTGAGACCCGCTGGTCTAAGTGACATCTGACCGTTTCAGCTGTCCTTCCTAACATCCCTCTACATGTTAGATACAGCCACATTTTTAGGTCAGTTAAGAGGCCAACTTGCATTTGTTAGCCTTTCACACTGTCTCGAGGTCTTTGATTGCTTCCAAGTCAGTTCATGTCCCTTCCTTTGTTGATGCTGGAGCAACTCTTTTTTCTTGGTCTTGGACAAGAAGGCTCGTTGGTCTAGGGGTATGATTCTCGCTTTTGGTGCGAGAGGTCCCGGGTTCAAATCCTAGACAAGAACTTGGTCAGGATAAAATGTGAAGCTTTGTTGTCTCATTGCGTTCACTAACAGTGAGGCTGGTTTTTATTCAATCGGGTAGAAGCAGATGGCTAAGCCAGGCCGGTTAGCTCAGCTGGTTAGAGCGTGGTGCTAATAACGCCAAGGTCGCGGGTTCGATCCCCGTACTGGCCAGCTGTTCTTATTGTCTGGGGGCTCATCTCTGCTCTGCTCTTCTCCTCTGACAAAGAGTGGGGTGATCTCACTGAAATCCCTGCTTGCTAAGCAGAAGTTATTTGTGGCCGAAATAGCTCAGTTGGGAGAGCGTTAGACTGAAGATCTAAAGGTCCCTGGTTCGATCCCGGGTTTCGGCAAAAGCTCCCAATCTTTTCTGTTTTTTGAGGCGGGCCAGTGACCAAAAATCACTGGGTTCAAACTTCTCTGTATAACTGCTTCCCCACTGCCACAGAGCTATCTGTTTCCCAGTTGGCCAGAAACCAAGCACTTTCGGTTCCATGGTGTAATGGTCAGCACTCTGGGCTTTGAATCCAGCAATCTGAGTTCGAATCTCGGTGGAACCTGTGTGCTTTCTTGCCGCAGGAAAAGATAAAAACAGCACTAGTTTGGCACTGGTGACAGTCTTTGTGGCCCTGTGAACAACGGCTGCTACAGGTAAGGTTCCATGGTGTAATGGTTAGCACTCCTACTCTGAATCCAGTGATCCGAGTTCAAATCTCGGTGGGACCTTTTTTGCAACCAATTTGCGCAGGACCATTTCTGAAATACTTTTTGGCAACTTTGAGTCCAAAAAAATTAACTAACGTAGAGACTGTGGCAGCATTGCATCGATGCTCAGTCGGTCTCTTTAGGGCAGTGGTTCTCAAACCTGTCGGGGAGGCACCCCTGCCCTGCACATTTTGATTGTCTGCCTTATTAGACACACCCAAATAAGGTCTTGCGGTCTCTATCAATGAGCTGATGATTTGAAACAGGTGTGTTAGATGAGGGAAACATTCAAAATGTGTAGGAAAGGGGTGCCTCCAGGACAGGTTTGAAAATCACTGCTTTAGGGAACTGTGCGTAAAATGGCAATGTTTTGCAACCAATTTGCACAGGATCATGTCGGAAATACTTTTTGGCAGCCGTGAGCCCAAAAAAAAAGCTAACGTGGGAGTGTCGCAGCATTGCGTCAATGCTCAGTCGGTCTCTTTGGGGCAATGGTTTTCAAACCTTTCCTGGAGGCAACCCTGTCCTGCACATTCCGAATGTCTCCCTTATTAGACACACCCAAATCAGGTCTTGCAGTCTCTACTAATGAGCTGATGATTTGAAACAGGTGTGTTAGATGAGGGGAAATGCAAAATGTGCAGGGCAGGGATGCCTCCAGGACAGGATTGAAAACCACTGATTTAGGGATGTGTGAGTAAAAGGGCAGGAGCCAACTTGGAGAATGCAGGCATCGATCCCGCTACCTCTCGCATGCTAAGCGAGCGCTCTACCATTTGAGCTAATTCCCCTGTCCTTTCCAGATCGACGAGCATAGCTGCGAATGACGGGCGTGATGCAAAGAGGCCATCCCTCCTCTGGGCTTGCACCTTTGCACTGGCCGCGATTGTGTTGTCGAATTAACAAAGGGATTTAGCTTTTGTGTTAAAGGACCTTCTCGGTCTTGTTACGCCAGTATGCATATGTGGATTCTTGTATTATGTAGACTACCTTGGATCACTCGTGTCATGCAGACAACTTCTCACCTCTTTTTCTCACACTGACTTAAAGAATAAGAAAGCGGTTCTCAATTCCAGTCCTCGCTCCCCAACGGTCTGCATATTTTGCATGTCTCTCTTTGTTAGCACAACTGATTCGGATAATCAGCTCATTAGAAGTGAGCTCCTTGCGATTGACATGGTCCCTACACAATGTTCATTGCTCCCCACTCCCTGAGCAGGGGAAATCCGTCGAAGTTTACTTCACTTTGGAACATTGGTTCACGGATTTGCGCTGCGCAACGTCTTCACACATGGACAAGTGTGACATCATATACCCCTGTATACCTCTATGCACCTCTGTATTACTCACTTTGAATTGAACGTATACATACGCTTCGAACTTGAATCACGGAGGGATGTCATGTGATGTCCACTTCTCAGGGCACTTAGGTTCGAATGGAACAAATGTCTGAAGCTATACGAGAAACATACAAAATGTGAAGAGCAGGGGGCGCGAGGACTGGAATTGAGACCCGCTGGTCTAAGTGACATCTGACCGTTTCAGCTGTCCTTCCTAACATCCCTCTACATGTTAGATACAGCCACATTTTTAGGTCAGTTAAGAGGCCAACTTGCATTCGTTAGCCTTTCACACTGTCTCGAGGTCTTTGATTGCTTCCAAGTCAGTTCATGTCCCTTCCTTTGTTGATGCTGGAGCAACTCTTTTTTCTTGGTCTTGGACAAGAAGGCTCGTTGGTCTAGGGGTATGATTCTCGCTTTTGGTGCGAGAGGTCCCGGGTTCAAATCCTAGACAAGAACTTGGTCAGGATAAAATGTGAAGCTTTGTTGTCTCATTGCGTTCACTAACAGTGAGGCTGGTTTTTATTCAATCGGGTAGAAGCAGATGGCTAAGCCAGGCCGGTTAGCTCAGCTGGTTAGAGCGTGGTGCTAATAACGCCAAGGTCGCGGGTTCGATCCCCGTACTGGCCAGCTGTTCTTATTGTCTGGGGGCTCATCTCTGCTCTGATCTTCTCCTCTGACAAAGAGTGGGGTGATCTCACTGAAATCCCTGCTTGCTAAGCAGAAGTTATTTGTGGCCGAAATAGCTCAGTTGGGAGAGCGTTAGACTGAAGATCTAAAGGTCCCTGGTTCGATCCCGGGTTTCGGCAAAAGCTCCCAATCTTTTCCGTTTTTTGAGGCGGGCCAGTGACCAAAAATCACTGGGTTCAAACTTCTCTGTATAACTGCTTCCCCACTGCCACAGAGCTATCTGTTTCCTAGTTGGCCAGAAACCAAGCACTTTCGGTTCCATGGTGTAATGGTCAGCACTCTGGGCTTTGAATCCAGCAATCTGAGTTCGAATCTCGGTGGAACCTGTGTGCTTTCTTGCCGCAGGAAAAGATAAAAACAGCACTAGTTTGGCACTGGTGACAGTCTTTGTGGCCCTGTGAACAACGGCTGCTCCAGGTAAGGTTCCATGGTGTAATGGTTAGCACTCCTACTCTGAATCCAGTGATCCGAGTTCAAATCTCGGTGGGACCTTTTTTGCAACCAATTTGCGCAGGACCATTTCTGAAATACTTTTTGGCAACTTTGAGTCCAAAAAAATTAACTAACGTAGAGACTGTGGCAGCATTGCATCGATGCTCAGTCGGTCTCTTTAGGGCAGTGGTTCTCAAACCTGTCGGGGAGGCACCCCTGCCCTGCACATTTTGATTGTCTGCCTTATTAGACACACCCAAATAAGGTCTTGCGGTCTCTATCAATGAGCTGATGATTTGAAACAGGTGTGTTAGATGAGGGAAACATTCAAAATGTGTAGGAAAGGGGTGCCTCCAGGACAGGTTTGAAAATCACTGCTTTAGGGATGTGTGAGTAAAAGGGCAGGAGCCAACTTGGAGAATGCAGGCATCGATCCCGCTACCTCTCGCATGCTAAGCGAGCGCTCTACCATTTGAGCTAATTCCCCTGTCCTTTCCAGATCGACGAGCATAGCTGCGAATGACGGGCGTGATGCAAAGAGGCCATCCCTCCTCTGGGCTTGCACCTTTGCACTGGCCGCGATTGTGTTGTCGAATTAACAAAGGGATTTAGCTTTTGTGTTAAAGGACCTTCTCGGTCTTGTTACGCCAGTATGCATATGTGGATTCTTGTATTATGTAGACTACCTTGGATCACTCGTGTCATGCAGACAACTTCTCACCTCTTTTTCTCACACTGACTTAAAGAATAAGAAAGCGGTTCTCAATTCCAGTCCTCGCTCCCCAACGGTCTGCATATTTTGCATGTCTCTCTTTGTTAGCACAACTGATTCGGATAAGCAGCTCATTAGAAGTGAGCTCCTTGCGATTGACATGGTCCCTACACAATGTTCATTGCTCCCCACTCCCTGAGCAGGGGAAATCCGTCGAAGTTTACTTCACTTTGGAACATTGGTTCACGGATTTGCGCTGCGCAACGTCTTCACACATGGACAAGTGTGACATCATATACCCCTGTATACCTCTATGCACCTCTGTATTACTCACTTTGAATTGAACGTATACATACGCTTCGAACTTGAATCACGGAGGGATGTCATGTGATGTCCACTTCTCAGGGCACTTAGGTTCGAATGGAACAAATGTCTGAAGCTATACGAGAAACATACAAAATGTGAAGAGCAGGGGGCGCGAGGACTGGAATTGAGACCCGCTGGTCTAAGTGACATCTGACCGTTTCAGCTGTCCTTCCTAACATCCCTCTACATGTTAGATACAGCCACATTTTTAGGTCAGTTAAGAGGCCAACTTGCATTCGTTAGCCTTTCACACTGTCTCGAGGTCTTTGATTGCTTCCAAGTCAGTTCATGTCCCTTCCTTTGTTGATGCTGGAGCAACTCTTTTTTCTTGGTCTTGGACAAGAAGGCTCGTTGGTCTAGGGGTATGATTCTCGCTTTTGGTGCGAGAGGTCCCGGGTTCAAATCCTAGACGAGCCCTTGGTCAGGATAAAATGTGTAGCTTTGTTGTCTCATTGCGTTCACTAACAGTGAGGCTGGTTTTTATTCAATCGGGTAGAAGCAGACGGCTAAGCCAGGCCGGTTAGCTCAGCTGGTTAGAGCGTGGTGCTAATAACGCCAAGGTCGCGGGTTCGATCCCCGTACTGGCCAGCTGTTCTTATTGTCTGGGGGCTCATCTCTGCTCTGCTCTTCTCCTCTGACAAAGAGTGGGGTGATCTCTTGCTAAGCAGAAGTTATTTGTGGCCGAAATGGCGGTACCTGACAACCACAAGTCTGTAAAATTAATCCAATAGTATGCCGACTTCTATCTTTTAAAAACCAATCACGTTATGACCTCTATCTTTTGAAAACCAATCACGTTACGACCTCTATCTTTTGAAAACCAATCACGTTACGACTTCTATCTTTTAAAAACCAATCACGTTACGACTTCTATCTTTTATAAATCAATCACGTTGCGATCTCTATTTTTCCGCGTCCAATGAAATGGCAAGGTCTATTTCTCATACACCAATCACGCACGTCCTCGCCAATTGCATGTAATCTCCGCTCAGGTAACGTTAAATTATTTACATTCCGCTCATGTATGTTATTTATATCTTGATATGAATGAAATGGTTTAGGATTTTTGTTCTTTAGGAATAGCAAGATTGGCCATGTAAATTAGCCTATGATTACCGCTTGATACTACGTAACGTCAACTGTCACTGATGTGTAAATACTATTACGACCGGAGCTAACGTAACTGTAAATATGTCGAATTTAACCGATTAACAAGTTTTCTCAATGAAAAAAAAAATGCTTTTTATTTAATTGTAATAAGGTTCCACAGCTTTTTCCAAATGCGGCATTTGAACACACAAAATAAATTTGGAAAATGTTAATGTTTTGTTTAACTTTTACACGTATGTTATATGTTTGTACATATGTTATGACCAGTCAAAAGAAGTGAATGGATAAGTTTATACATTCAGGTTCATGCCCTTATCACATGGACACAGTTGAAAGACCACAATATGTTTAATCTGAGTATTTGTTTTAGTCAAATTAATCCATAATGCTATATATTTATTTATTTATTTATACTCATAAACGTGTTGTATGAGCCTAGGTCATTGAGACATACAGCCATAATAGAAAGATCTATCACAATCTTATTATATGTATTTTTTTATATTTGTACAAACATACACACATACATACAAACATATATATATATATATATATATATATATATATATATATATATATATATATATATATATATATATATATATATATATATAAATGTTATATAATTGTTTTGACATTATATATATGACTGAATTGTGCAATTGAAATGTTTCCTCTTGGCATGAATATAGCCCCTGCTGCTGACATGGCATTAAATAATAAATAAATAAATCACAACATGTTATATGTAAGATAATATGTGTATTATAATGAACTTATAATCTGCTATAATATGGCGGTCGTTCTGGACCAGGAACACAACTAGCTATCATGAAATGAACACAACAGGAGGGTAAATGCTACAGGCTACAATGGCAGTTAGTGTAACGTGTTATGTAGTGTTTCAGGCAACGACATGGCTTCAGCTAAGTCTCACAAAGGCATGAGTAATGCTGAATGGCTTGCGCGTCTGGAGAGTTTTGCCCAAACAGGAGTTTGGCCATCTACACAGGGGAATAGACCTTCTCCCCGACAAAAAAGATGGCATGAGATGTATCAGAAGGTAAGTTATGCAGCTAGATTCATGGGCAAACTAACAAACTTTTTTGACAATACATTGTGGTATTTTTATTTATGTGTATGGTTAAGTAATTACATGTAAATTCAATGTTATATTGATATAATTATGATGACTTATTGCTGTTTTGAGATCCAGTGTCAGAGGTATAATTCATGTTCACAGATAGAAAAGTGCCCTCTGCAAATGAGGGGACAGACCACTCTTCTGAAGGAAGCTCAGACATGTATTTGTGGCTTTCACAAGGTAACTTCAATTAGCCTGGTTCAAGTTGCATAAATAGATAGATGTGTTTGCAACATCAATGTGTCTTTATATCTAAAATCACATTAGGAAGACTGTTTTGTACTTTATGCATGTGTCACAGGTTCATCCACCAGTCACAGGGGAAGCATCACAGAGCACCCCGGCCCAAAGCACACCCTCTGTCAGCGATGTGTCATGTCCTGCAAAGAGACCTAAACTGACATTGTCAATGGTAAGCAGACCACACTATTGCATGCATCACTGCAGATACTGAAACATCTCAACCTTTAACTATAGTGTTAGGGTTTTGTTATCACTAACCATGACAAATCTTTTTAGTTTGAAAAGTCAAGGTTTGGAGGCTCACATGTGGCAGCAGCAAAACCTAATTTGAGCACCCAGAGGAAAACCTCTCAGGTTAATATTAAAAGACATCAAGACTTTTATAATGTCATCATGACTTTATCACTATGTAATTTTAATGTATTAAAAACATGGCAATCCCCTTAATAAATTATTCATAATGTTTGACTCCACAGATGTTAGAGCACTCCAGTTCAGCTACAGTTTCATGTCCACCCTCTGATCCTCATCCTCCTCCATCCCCCAAACCTCATCAGCCCGTCATCCAGTCCTCCTCTTCCTTCTTCCTTCCTCCACCTCAGAGTTCACAACGCATCAAAAAAACAGCAACGCCATCAACTGTTTCTGAGAATACTGTTGTGAGGAGCCCAGTAAGATCTCATTCAAAATATATACATGTCTTCATCATTTAATGCTCTCTTAGCTTTTATTTAAACCAGTGTTTTTTATAATATCAGCAGGTCTCATCTCAGCCAGAAGATCTCCCCCTTCTGTGGCCACAGACAATGCCACAGCAAGACCAGAAGTGGGTGTCAGAAGCACTTTTTAGGGTTGGTGCAAAGGGAAAGCTGGAGCTGCGTGAAAACCTACAGTTGTGGTATCACCCCCCACCACCAGCCCTGTTGTACCACCAAGCTCCAACACCTGATAGGTTTTTTTCACAGCGTCTCTTGCTCTGGATGCCATATAAGCTGTGGAAGGTGCGGCTCCAGTGTACTAACCCTGCCTGTGCCAGGCAACAGCTGTGTGGTGGTGGACTGCACAGGAGGGTACGACAGGTGTTAGACATTGACAGATACTACAACCTGGTGACAGAGACCCTGATCTGCACCAGGTGTAGAGCCAGCTATCTGTCCTGGAGTCAAGCTGTGCTGCAGCAGTTGGACCTGGCCCATCGATCTGAATTCAGGGTCATCCTCACACGCAAGTAATTATTTTGCAGTCATTTTCACTTATGTGCTACCCTTTCTGATAAATATTTCCTACAATAATTAGATACCTTATAATAAGATACTTAAATGAATGCTTTTTTCCAAGGTATGCCTGTGACATTCGGGTTCTTCGCTTGCTGCGTGAGAGGGGCATGGGGAATGGCCCAGTGAGGATCATCGGCCAGCTGAGAGAGAACCACAGTGAGGAGTGGTTGAAACGTGCGCTTCGGTACACATCAGAGTGTGTGGCCTTTTTTGATAATCGTGGCCTGCATCCGCTGCACTTCCAGGAGCCACCACCACTTGCTTCAGTACCCAGCTACAAATGGCTCCTCACTGTATATAGTCAGGACATTCTCAACAGGCTCGATCACATAAAGGCCAGCATAACATCCACGTATGGATCAATCTTAAAAATGGATTCAACTAAGAAGGTCAGATAAGCTGCTTAATTGACTGTACCCTTATCTATAATGTATTGTTAGACCAAGAGAGCTTTATTTTTTTCAGTGTAACTGATTTGGATGCATGTTGTATTATTTGCTATGCTTATTGTTTCTTTCAGATCACCAAGAAGTTGAGTGGGCCTGCGAAAGGCACAGCACAGTGGCTTACCTCAGTGGGCAATGAGATAGGTCAGGTGCTGATGAGTGTCCTGACTGCGAATGAAGGGGCTGGGTTAGACCTCATGGCTGCAGGGCTCATGGAGCGATACCGGAGTGCTGGTGTTGATCCTCCCACTATCATTTATGTGGACTGTGATTGTTGCAAGAAAGTGGGAGAGACTAAATTGAAGAGGCGGTTCAGCGGCTGGCCAGATGTCATCGTCCGCCTAGACATTTGGCATTTTATGCGACGTCTGGCAGTAGGGTGCACCACTGACGCCCACCAGTTGTACCCTACTTTTATGGCAAGGCTGTCATCCTGTATTTTTGAGTGGGATGCAGGGGATCTCACTCTGCTGAGACAGGCCAAAAGGGAGCAACTCATCCAACAGGGCTGGCCTACTCTGTCGGAGGCAGAACTGGACCATCATTTAACTAAAGCTGAGCTGCTCCAGCACTGCAGGAGGAGAACACGGGGAGAAGAAACCACTTTCCGCCTCCTTGATATGCTCATCAGAGAGCTCATGGGTGGCAAGGGGAATGATGCTCTTGGTGTTCCTCTACTTGACAGTGTGAGAATGCAGCACATCTGGAATGTCCAGAGGCTCTATACTGAAACTGGAACTACAAGCAAGGGTGGGGTGGTTCTAAAAACTTATCGTTGTGCCAGAGGCTCCACATCCCTGGAATCATTTCACTGCCACCTAAACAGATTTATTCCAGGTTTGTCATGTCAGAATATACCACATTTTGCCACTAATTCCTGTTTATCAAGATATTTGCAGATTAAATTTTATGTTTTGCATTTTCTCAAAGCAATATTTGGCTTTCTATTTCTTTTTCTAGGGAACAGCGCAAACAGCCTGAACTTCCAGATTTATCTCCTGGAAGGTTTATTACGCTGGAATCAGGACCGGGCTGAAGCTGCTGTTGCAGATGGAGGTTCAACTCTGCGCTCTTACACAGGGGAGCTGGTTTACTCTGTCAATGAGAACTACAATAAGTTGTATGGCAGGAAATTGGTCCCTAGCTTCACTCCACCTGCAGTATACACAGGTAAAAATATTTTGATAAATGCAGCTCATGATGTAGCATGTTTTTGGTAAAATTACAAGTGCTTTTGGACAATAATAATGTAATTTTGACATATCAGAGAAAAATTATACTACCAGAATATTTATACATTATTCTGTGTTCTAGGTTTCAGGGCAGAAAATAAAATACATAGTAGAATATAGAGTAATCCTGTCTTTTTATGATACCCTCTGAATTAGATATATATTGTTCATACAGAAGTGGACAACAAAATATTTACTGCATTTCTAAATAAACCTTTCTGCATAATTTCCATTAAAAATGTTTCCTGTTACAAATATTTCCTCAGGGGAGCTCATTGGAGTACAGTACTTGTTGAGGCAGAATAGTCAGCCCCTGGAGGACATGTGCCCTACCTCTGATAGGACCTCTCAATTGCTGGAGGAGATAGATGTGGAGGAGCAAGTGGAAAAGGATGAGGGTTTCATTGATTTCTTTGGAGAGGAAGCCACAGTGGCAAATCTTGTGGCATCAGATGACTTAGTCCTTTCAGGTCCACCAGTTCTACCAGCTGCACCAGTTCCCAGTGTCCAGGCTCCTACAGCTGCACCACTGCCCAGTGTCAAAATTCCACCACTGCCCATTGTCCAGACTCCACCACTGCCCAGTGTCCAGACTCCACCATTGCCCAGTGTCCAGACTCCACCACTGCCCAGTGTCCAGACTCCACCATTGCCCAGTGTCCAGACTCCACCACTGCCCAGTGTCCAGACTCCACCACTGCCCAGTGTCCAGACTCCACCACTGCCCAGTGTCCAGGCTCCACCACTGCTCAGAGTCCGGGCTCCTTCAACTGCACCAGTGCCCAGTGTAGCTGCATCACTGCTCAGTGTCCAGGCTCCACCATTGTTCAGAGTCCGGGCTCCTTCAGCTGCACCAGTGCCCAGTGTCCAGGCTCCACCACTGCTCAGAGTCCGGGCTCCTTCAGCTGCACCAGTGCCCAGTGTAGCTGCACCACTGCCCAGTGTCCAGACTCCACCACTGCCCAGTGTCCAGGCTCCACCACTGCTCAGAGTCCGGGCTCCTTCAGCTGCACCAGTGCCCAGTGTAGCTGCACCACTGCCCAGTGTCCAGACTCCACCACTGCCCAGTGTCCAGGCTCCACCACTGCTCAGAGTCCGGGCTCCTTCAGCTGCACCAGTGCCCAGTGTAGCTGCATCACTGCTCAGTGTCCAGGCTCCACCACTGCTCAGAGTCCGGGCTCCTTCAGCTGCACCAGTGCCCAGTGTAGCTGCACCACTGCCCAGTGTCCAGGCTCCACCACTGCTCAGAGTCCGAGCTCCTTCAGCTGCACCAGTGCCCAGTGTAGCTGCACCACTGCCCAGTGTCCAGGCTCCACCACTGCCCAGTGTCCAGGCTCCACCACTGCTCAGAGTCCGGGCTCCTTCAGCTGCACCAGTGCCCAGTGTAGCTGCATCACTGCTCAGTGTCCAGGCTCCACCACTGCTCAGAGTCCGGGCTCCTTCAGCTGCACCAGTACCCAGTGTCCAGGATCCTTTAGATACACCAGTGCCCTCAGCAATGGTAAAATTTCCTTTTCTATACGAATTGTCACTCATTTAGTTATCTGCCATTAAGCAGTAAACTTACTTAACAGCATGTAAATACCTAACCAACAGTTATATATTTCCAGGCTGTTGACGAACACTGCATTCCTGGAATGGACCGGGTGGATGCGTTGGCAGAGTGTCTGGTGGAGCTGCGCACACAGACAAGCCTCACACTTACCAACCAACAAGTTGCGACCATTGTGGGTCTGTGGCAGAACCTGGACAAATTTGATAAAGACAGGGTGGTGTATGCTGCTCGTCATCAAGACAGGCTACTTACAGGACGTTTTAGGTCCCCAAAAAAGAAAGCTGTCTTCACTCCTGGTGTCGACAGCACAAAAAGGTGTGTTTTGGGTTCTAGCGGCTCTCCAGCACAGTGGCCTAATTGCTGTCGCCTTGTTGAAATGATTTTCATAAGGTTATGTAACATCCACCGAAGCCCCAAGAAACAGCGGACAGAATCTCTGTCTAGATGGGATCTCATTCTTCGTGATTACAGAAAAATTCGGCAGCTAATCCTGAGCAATGGAACGGTGATGAATGACACAACCCTTCAGCTAGTTGAGGTAAATCAGAGGACCCTTACGACATGGCACAATAACCGTTTAAAGGGTCAGGAGGTCTCCTTGCTGTTGCAAGGGCTGGACCTTCCAGAGGCACGTCCAGTGGCTTTGGATGTTTTGCCTCCAGCACGAGTACAGCCTGTTGTGCCTCCACAATATAGCCACCAGTTGCATACCTACCAGATGCCACCAGACACAGCTGGACAGGCAAAGACAAAGTTTAGAAAGATTGCGCCCTCAGCTACCTGTACATCTGCCACAGCAACTTCAATCTGGCCATCAGCTGTACACCCTCAGCGTTCAGCCACGTCCAGCCAGCTAAGGACAATTTGTCCCAGGCCGACAGCACCACACCCATTGGTTCCTGACACACCCACTGCCCCTGTTGTGTCTCAGATGTTTCTGGTGCCCTGCCCAGCCCCATTTTCCACCATTAACCCTGGAGCAATTTCCTCTGAGCCACCTGCAAATGACACAGCCACTCCAACCAAACGATCGTACAATCGCACTGTAAAAGCAAATTCGTGCAGAAAGTGTGGCCAATTTCGTACTCAAGAAACTGGCCATAGCCAGTACAAAGGCAAAATATATTGCCCTAATAAAGAAACAATTACGAAGGAGCAGTGGTTACAGATTATGAGAAGATAACTCATTTATTTATGTGTGATACATTCATTTTGTTCTCTTGGTTGGATCTGTTCTGTTTTTTATCTTCCAGCCATATTTAATGTTAAAGAGTTATACTGTGCACTTTTTTTTATCTTGTATTATTATTATTATTATTATTATTATTATAAACATGTGGGTATGTATGTGAATACACTATAATACATATGGAAATATATATACATATTAAATAAAGTTAAACTATTATTATTATTATTATAGAAAGGTTTATGTGTAGAGGAAGCAGTATAAAGTAAAATACCAAAATGTGTAGATTTTGATGTATATATTTATATATTTTTTTGTACTTATTTTATATAGCGTGTGCACTTAAAATTCTTAATTTTATATTGAATTTAGTACTTTTCCTACATTTTTTTTAAATATGTATATAGTTAATAAATATATTTCTCTTTGACTGGTGTGTTGTATTTATTTGTTTTATTGAATGTAATGACATTCAGTTTACAGTTAAATTCAGTGTCACGTGTAGCTTTGCAGTAAGTAATATGATACAATAAAGTGTGAATGCCGTAATAAGGAGGTTATTTTGTCCCTACTGCCACAGGAAATGATTGCCTTAATAAATGCACTTTGACTAATGATAATGATAATGAGAATAAAATAAAAATCAATCTTAGAAACGAAAGAATTATTAAATCAAAAACATTACTGTCAAAATCAATCTTAGAAACGAAACAATAATTAAATTCAAATACATTACTTTTAAAATCAAACTTGGACACGAAACAATCGATTTACGATTTTTAACAAATACACGCATAACTTTATGTGACAGCGTGGATTCGAACCTACGATTTCCTGAATTTCTCGCGCTTCTCTTCCTCCCTCTCCCCTCTTCCCCCCCTTCTTATACAGACAATTGTTCCCCAGCTTTGGCGGAGTTGGGAGAGCGTTAGACTGAAGATCTAAAGGTCCCTGGTTCGATCCCGGGTTTCGGCAAAAGCTCCCAATCTTTTCTGTTTTTTGAGGCGGGCCAGTGACCAAAAATCACTGGGTTCAAACTTCTCTGTATAACTGCTTCCCCACTGCCACAGAGCTATCTGTTTCCCAGTTGGCCAGAAACCAAGCACTTTCGGTTCCATGGTGTAATGGTCAGCACTCTGGGCTTTGAATCCAGCAATCTGAGTTCGAATCTCGGTGGAACCTGTGTGCTTTCTTGCCGAGGAAAAGATAAAAACAGCACTAGTTTGGCACTGGTGACAGTCTTTGTGGCCCTGTGAACAACGGCTGCTCCAGGTAAGGTTCCATGGTGTAATGGTTAGCACTCCTACTCTGAATCCAGTGATCCGAGTTCAAATCTCGGTGGGACCTTTTTTGCAACCAATTTGCGCAGGACCATTTCTGAAATACTTTTTGGCAACTTTGAGTCCAAAAAAATTAACTAACGTAGAGACTGTGGCAGCATTGCATCGATGCTCAGTCGGTCTCTTTAGGGCAGTGGTTCTCAAACCTGTCGGGGAGGCACCCCTGCCCTGCACATTTTGATTGTCTGCCTTATTAGACACACCCAAATAAGGTCTTGCGGTCTCTATCAATGAGCTGATGATTTGAAACAGGTGTGTTAGATGAGGGAAACATTCAAAATGTGTAGGAAAGGGGTGCCTCCAGGACAGGTTTGAAAATCACTGCTTTAGGGAACTGTGCGTAAAATGGCAATGTTTTGCAACCAATTTGCACAGGATCATGTCGGAAATACTTTTTGGCAGCCGTGAGCCCAAAAAAAAAGCTAACGTGGGAGTGTCGCAGCATTGCGTCAATGCTCAGTCGGTCTCTTTGGGGCAATGGTTTTCAAACCTTTCCTGGAGGCAACCCTGTCCTGCACATTCCGAATGTCTCCCTTATTAGACACACCCAAATCAGGTCTTGCAGTCTCTACTAATGAGCTGATGATTTGAAACAGGTGTGTTAGATGAGGGGAAATGCAAAATGTGCAGGGCAGGGATGCCTCCAGGACAGGATTGAAAACCACTGATTTAGGGATGTGTGAGTAAAAGGGCAGGAGCCAACTTGGAGAATGCAGGCATCGATCCCGCTACCTCTCGCATGCTAAGCGAGTGCTCTACCATTTGAGCTAATTCCCCTGTCCTTTCCAGATTGACGAGCATAGCTGCGAATGACGGGCGTGATGCAAAGAGGCCATCCCTCCTCTGGGCTTGCACCTTTGCACTGGCCGCGATTGTGTTGTCGAATTAACAAAGGGATTTAGCTTTTGTGTTAAAGGACCTTCTCGGTCTTGTTACGCCAGTATGCATATGTGGATTCTTGTATTATGTAGACTACCTTGGATCACTCGGGTCATGCAGACAACTTCTCACCTCTTTTTCTCACACTGACTTAAAGAATAAGGAAGCGGTTCTCAATTCGAGTCCTCGCTCCCCAACGGTCTGCATATTTTGCATGTCTCTCTTTGTTAGCACAACTGATTCGGATAATCAGCTCATTAGAAGTGAGCTCCTTGCGATTGACATGGTCCCTACACAGTGTTCATTGCTCCCCACTCCCTGAGCAGGGGAAATCCGTCGAAGTTTACTTCACTTTGGAACATTGGTTCACGGATTTGCGCTGCGCAACGTCTTCACACATGGACAAGTGTGACATCATATACCCCTGTATACCTCTATGCACCTCTGTATTACTCACTTTGAATTGAACGTATACATACGCTTCGAACTTGAATCACGGAGGGATGTCATGTGATGTCCACTTCTCAGGGCACTTAGGTTCGAATGGAACAAATGTCTGAAGCTATACGAGAAACATACAAAATGTGAAGAGCAGGGGGCGCGAGGACTGGAATTGAGACCCGCTGGTCTAAGTGACATCTGACCGTTTCAGCTGTCCTTCCTAACATCCCTCTACATGTTAGATACAGCCACATTTTTAGGTCAGTTAAGAGGCCAACTTGCATTCGTTAGCCTTTCACACTGTCTCGAGGTCTTTGATTGCTTCCAAGTCAGTTCATGTCCCTTCCTTTGTTGATGCTGGAGCAACTCTTTTTTCTGGGTCTTGGACAAGAAGGCTTGTTGGTCTAGGGGTATGATTCTCGCTTTGGGTGCGAGAGGTCCCGGGTTCAAATCCTAGACGAGCCCTTGGTCAGGATAAAACGTGAAGCTTTGTTGTCTCATTGCGTTCAGCTGGTTAGAGCGTGGTGCTAATAACGCCAAGGTTCGATCCCCGTACTGGCCAGCTGTTCTTATTGTCTGGGGGCTCATCTCTGCTCTGCTCTTCTCCTCTGACAAAGAGTGGGGTGATCTCACTGAAATCCCTGCTTGCTAAGCAGAAGTTATTTGTGGCCGAAATAGCTCAGTTGGGAGAGCGTTAGACTGAAGATCTAAAGGTCCCTGGTTCGATCCCGGGTTTCGGCAAAAGCTCCCAATCTTTTCCGTTTTTTGAGGCGGGCCAGTGACCAAAAATCACTGGGTTCAAACTTCTCTGTATAACTGCTTCCCCACTGCCACAGAGCTATCTGTTTCCCAGTTGGCCAGAAACCAAGCACTTTCGGTTCCATGGTGTAATGGTCAGCACTCTGGGCTTTGAATCCAGCAATCTGAGTTCGAATCTCGGTGGAACCTGTGTGCTTTCTTGCCGCAGGAAAAGATAAAAACAGCACTAGTTTGGCACTGGTGACAGTCTTTGTGGCCCTGTGAACAACGGTTGCTACAGGTAAGGTTCCATGGTGTAATGGTTAGCACTCCTACTCTGAATCCAGTGATCCGAGTTCAAATCTCGGTGGGACCTTTTTTGCAACCAATTTGCGCAGGACCATTTCTGAAATACTTTTTGGCAACTTTGAGTCCAAAAAAATTAACTAACGTAGAGACTGTGGCAGCATTGCATCGATGCTCAGTCGGTCTCTTTAGGGCAGTGGTTCTCAAACCTGTCGGGGAGGCACCCCTGCCCTGCACATTTTGATTGTCTGCCTTATTAGACACACCCAAATAAGGTCTTGCGGTCTCTATCAATGAGCTGATGATTTGAAACAGGTGTGTTAGATGAGGGAAACATTCAAAATGTGTAGGAAAGGGGTGCCTCCAGGACAGGTTTGAAAATCACTGCTTTAGGGAACTGTGCGTAAAATGGCAATGTTTTGCAACCAATTTGCACAGGATCATGTCGGAAATACTTTTTGGCAGCCGTGAGCCCAAATAAAAAGCTAACGTGGGAGTGTCGCAGCATTGCGTCAATGCTCAGTCGGTCTCTTTGGGGCAATGGTTTTCAAACCTTTCCTGGAGGCAACCCTGTCCTGCACATTCCGAATGTCTCCCTTATTAGACACACCCAAATCAGGTCTTGCAGTCTCTACTAATGAGCTGATGATTTGAAACAGGTGTGTTAGATGAGGGGAAATGCAAAATGTGCAGGGCAGGGATGCCTCCAGGACAGGATTGAAAACCACTGATTTAGGGATGTGTGAGTAAAAGGGCAGGAGCCAACTTGGAGAATGCAGGCATCGATCCCGCTACCTCTCGCATGCTAAGCGAGCGCTCTACCATTTGAGCTAATTCCCCTGTCCTTTCCAGATCGACGAGCATAGCTGCGAATGACGGGCGTGATGCAAAGAGGCCATCCCTCCTCTGGGCTTGCACCTTTGCACTGGCCGCGATTGTGTTGTCGAATTAACAAAGGGATTTAGCTTTTGTGTTAAAGGACCTTCTCGGTCTTGTTACGCCAGTATGCATATGTGGATTCTTGTATTATGTAGACTACCTTGGATCACTCGGGTCATGCAGACAACTTCTCACCTCTTTTTCTCACACTGACTTAAAGAATAAGGAAGCGGTTCTCAATTCCAGTCCTCGCTCCCCAACGGTCTGCATATTTTGCATGTCTCTCTTTGTTAGCACAACTGATTCGGATAATCAGCTCATTAGAAGTGAGCTCCTTGCGATTGACATGGTCCCTACACAGTGTTCATTGCTCCCCACTCCCTGAGCAGGGGAAATCCGTCGAAGTTTACTTCACTTTGGAACATTGGTTCACGGATTTGCGCTGCGCAACGTCTTCACACATGGACAAGTGTGACATCATATACCCCTGTATACCTCTATGCACCTCTGTATTACTCACTTTGAATTGAACGTATACATACGCTTCGAACTTGAATCACGGAGGGATGTCATGTGATGTCCACTTCTCAGGGCACTTAGGTTCGAATGGAACAAATGTCTGAAGCTATACGAGAAACATACAAAATGTGAAGAGCAGGGGGCGCGAGGACTGGAATTGAGACCCGCTGGTCTAAGTGACATCTGACCGTTTCAGCTGTCCTTCCTAACATCCCTCTACATGTTAGATACAGCCACATTTTTAGGTCAGTTAAGAGGCCAACTTGCATTCGTTAGCCTTTCACACTGTCTCGAGGTCTTTGATTGCTTCCAAGTCAGTTCATGTCCCTTCCTTTGTTGATGCTGGAGCAACTCTTTTTTCTTGGTCTTGGACAAGAAGGCTCGTTGGTCTAGGGGTATGATTCTCGCTTTTGGTGCGAGAAGTCCCGGGTTCAAATCCTAGACAAGAACTTGGTCAGGATAAAATGTGAAGCTTTGTTGTCTCATTGCGTTCACTAACAGTGAGGCTGGTTTTTATTCAATCGGGTAGAAGCAGATGGCTAAGCCAGGCCGGTTAGCTCAGCTGGTTAGAGCGTGGTGCTAATAACGCCAAGGTCGCGGGTTCGATCCCCGTACTGGCCAGCTGTTCTTATTGTCTGGGGGCTCATCTCTGCTCTGCTCTTCTCCTCTGACAAAGAGTGGGGTGATCTCACTGAAATCCCTGCTTGCTAAGCAGAAGTTATTTGTGGCCGAAATAGCTCAGTTGGGAGAGCGTTAGACTGAAGATCTAAAGGTCCCTGGTTCGATCCCGGGTTTCGGCAAAAGCTCCCAATCGTTTCCGTTTTTTGAGGCGGGCCAGTGACCAAAAATCACTGGGTTCAAACTTCTCTGTATAACTGCTTCCCCACTGCCACAGAGCTATCTGTTTCCCAGTTGGCCAGAAACCAAGCACTTTCGGTTCCATGGTGTAATGGTCAGCACTCTGGGCTTTGAATCCAGCAATCTGAGTTCGAATCTCGGTGGAACCTGTGTGCTTTCTTGCCGCAGGAAAAGATAAAAACAGCACTAGTTTGGCACTGGTGACAGTCTTTGTGGCCCTGTGAACAACGGCTGCTCCAGGTAAGGTTCCATGGTGTAATGGTTAGCACTCCTACTCTGAATCCAGTGATCCGAGTTCAAATCTCGGTGGGACCTTTTTTGCAACCAATTTGCGCAGGACCAATTATGAAATACTTTTTGGCAACTTTGAGTCCAAAAAAATTAACTAACGTAGAGACTGTGGCAGCATTGCATCGATGCTCAGTCGGTCTCTTTAGGGCAGTGGTTCTCAAACCTGTCGGGGAGGCACCCCTGCCCTGCACATTTTGATTGTCTGCCTTATTAGACACACCCAAATAAGGTCTTGCGGTCTCTATCAATGAGCTGATGATTTGAAACAGGTGTGTTAGATGAGGGAAACATTCAAAATGTGTAGGAAAGGGGTGCCTCCAGGACAGGTTTGAAAATCACTGCTTTAGGGAACTGTGCGTAAAATGGCAATGTTTTGCAACCAATTTGCACAGGATCATGTCGGAAATACTTTTTGGCAGCCGTGAGCCCAAAAAAAAAGCTAACGTGGGAGTGTCGCAGCATTGCGTCAATGCTCAGTCGGTCTCTTTGGGGCAATGGTTTTCAAACCTTTCCTGGAGGCAACCCTGTCCTGCACATTCCGAATGTCTCCCTTATTAGACACACCCAAATCAGGTCTTGCAGTCTCTACTAATGAGCTGATGATTTGAAACAGGTGTGTTAGATGAGGGGAAATGCAAAATGTGCAGGGCAGGGATGCCTCCAGGACAGGATTGAAAACCACTGATTTAGGGATGTGTGAGTAAAAGGGCAGGAGCCAACTTGGAGAATGCAGGCATCGATCCCGTTACCTCTCGCATGCTAAGCGAGCGCTCTACCATTTGAGCTAATTCCCCTGTCCTTTCCAGATTGACGAGCATAGCTGCGAATGACGGGCGTGATGCAAAGAGGCCATCCCTCCTCTGGGCTTGCACCTTTGCACTGGCCGCGATTGTGTTGTCGAATTAACAAAGGGATTTAGCTTTTGTGTTAAAGGACCTTCTCGGTCTTGTTACGCCAGTATGCATATGTGGATTCTTGTATTATGTAGACTACCTTGGATCACTCGGGTCATGCAGACAACTTCTCACCTCTTTTTCTCACACTGACTTAAAGAATAAGGAAGCGGTTCTCAATTCCAGTCCTCGCTCCCCAACGGTCTGCATATTTTGCATGTCTCTCTTTGTTAGCACAACTGATTCGGATAATCAGCTCATTAGAAGTGAGCTCCTTGCGATTGACATGGTCCCTACACAGTGTTCATTGCTCCCCACTCCCTGAGCAGGGGAAATCCGTCGAAGTTTACTTCACTTTGGAACATTGGTTCACGGATTTGCGCTGCGCAACGTCTTCACACATGGACAAGTGTGACATCATATACCCCTGTATACCTCTATGCACCTCTGTATTACTCACTTTGAATTGAACGTATACATACGCTTCGAACTTGAATCACGGAGGGATGTCATGTGATGTCCACTTCTCAGGGCACTTAGGTTCGAATGGAACAAATGTCTGAAGCTATACGAGAAACATACAAAATGTGAAGAGCAGGGGGCGCGAGGACTGGAATTGAGACCCGCTGGTCTAAGTGACATCTGACCGTTTCAGCTGTCCTTCCTAACATCCCTCTACATGTTAGATACAGCCACATTTTTAGGTCAGTTAAGAGGCCAACTTGCATTCGTTAGCATTTCACACTGTCTCGAGGTCTTTGATTGCTTCCAAGTCAGTTCATGTCCCTTCCTTTGTTGATGCTGGAGCAACTCTTTTTTCTTGGTCTTGGACAAGAAGGCTCGTTGGTCTAGGGGTATGATTCTCGCTTTTGGTGCGAGAGGTCCCGGGTTCAAATCCTAGACAAGAACTTGGTCAGGATAAAATGTGAAGCTTTGTTGTCTCATTGCGTTCACTAACAGTGAGGCTGGTTTTTATTCAATCGGGTAGAAGCAGATGGCTAAGCCAGGCCGGTTAGCTCAGCTGGTTAGAGCGTGGTGCTAATAACGCCAAGGTCGCGGGTTCGATCCCCGTACTGGCCAGCTGTTCTTATTGTCTGGGGGCTCATCTCTGCTCTGCTCTTCTCCTCTGACAAAGAGTGGGGTGATCTCACTGAAATCCCTGCTTGCTAAGCAGAAGTTATTTGTGGCCGAAATAGCTCAGTTGGGAGAGCGTTAGACTGAAGATCTAAAGGTCCCTGGTTCGATCCCGGGTTTCGGCAAAAGCTCCCAATCGTTTCCGTTTTTTGAGGCGGGCCAGTGACCAAAAATCACTGGGTTCAAACTTCTCTGTATAACTGCTTCCCCACTGCCACAGAGCTATCTGTTTCCCAGTTGGCCAGAAACCAAGCACTTTCGGTTCCATGGTGTAATGGTCAGCACTCTGGGCTTTGAATCCAGCAATCTGAGTTCGAATCTCGGTGGAACCTGTGTGCTTTCTTGCCGCAGGAAAAGATAAAAACAGCACTAGTTTGGCACTGGTGACAGTCTTTGTGGCCCTGTGAACAACGGCTGCTCCAGGTAAGGTTCCATGGTGTAATGGTTAGCACTCCTACTCTGAATCCAGTGATCCGAGTTCAAATCTCGGTGGGACCTTTTTTGCAACCAATTTGCGCAGGACCATTTCTGAAATACTTTTTGGCAACTTTGAGTCCAAAAAAATTAACTAACGTAGAGACTGTGGCAGCATTGCATCGATGCTCAGTCGGTCTCTTTAGGGCAGTGGTTCTCAAACCTGTCGGGGAGGCACCCCTGCCCTGCACATTTTGATTGTCTGCCTTATTAGACACACCCAAATAAGGTCTTGCGGTCTCTATCAATGAGCTGATGATTTGAAACAGGTGTGTTAGATGAGGGAAACATTCAAAATGTGTAGGAAAGGGGTGCCTCCAGGACAGGTTTGAAAATCACTGCTTTAGGGAACTGTGCGTAAAATGGCAATGTTTTGCAACCAATTTGCACAGGATCATGTCGGAAATACTTTTTGGCAGCCGTGAGCCCAAAAAAAAAGCTAACGTGGGAGTGTCGCAGCATTGCGTCAATGCTCAGTCGGTCTCTTTGGGGCAATGGTTTTCAAACCTTTCCTGGAGGCAACCCTGTCCTGCACATTCCGAATGTCTCCCTTATTAGACACACCCAAATCAGGTCTTGCAGTCTCTACTAATGAGCTGATGATTTGAAACAGGTGTGTTAGATGAGGGGAAATGCAAAATGTGCAGGGCAGGGATGCCTCCAGGACAGGATTGAAAACCACTGATTTAGGGATGTGTGAGTAAAAGGGCAGGAGCCAACTTGGAGAATGCAGGCATCGATCCCGCTACCTCTCGCATGCTAAGCGAGCGCTCTACCATTTGAGCTAATTCCCCTGTCCTTTCCAGATCGACGAGCATAGCTGCGAATGACGGGCGTGATGCAAAGAGGCCATCCCTCCTCTGGGCTTGCACCTTTGCACTGGCCGCGATTGTGTTGTCGAATTAACAAAGGGATTTAGCTTTTGTGTTAAAGGACCTTCTCGGTCTTGTTACGCCAGTATGCATATGTGGATTCTTGTATTATGTAGACTACCTTGGATCACTCGGGTCATGCAGACAACTTCTCACCTCTTTTTCTCACACTGACTTAAAGAATAAGGAAGCGGTTCTCAATTCCAGTCCTCGCTCCCCAACGGTCTGCATATTTTGCATGTCTCTCTTTGTTAGCACAACTGATTCGGATAATCAGCTCATTAGAAGTGAGCTCCTTGCGATTGACATGGTCCCTACACAGTGTTCATTGCTCCCCACTCCCTGAGCAGGGGAAATCCGTCAAAGTTTACTTCACTTTGGAACATTGGTTCACGGATTTGCGCTGCGCAACGTCTTCACACATGGACAAGTGTGACATCATATACCCCTGTATACCTCTATGCACCTCTGTATTACTCACTTTGAATTGAACGTATACATACGCTTCGAACTTGAATCACGGAGGGATGTCATGTGATGTCCACTTCTCAGGGCACTTAGGTTCGAATGGAACAAATGTCTGAAGCTATACGAGAAACATACAAAATGTGAAGAGCAGGGGGCGCGAGGACTGGAATTGAGACCCGCTGGTCTAAGTGACATCTGACCGTTTCAGCTGTCCTTCCTAACATCCCTCTACATGTTAGATACAGCCACATTTTTAGGTCAGTTAAGAGGCCAACTTGCATTTGTTAGCCTTTCACACTGTCTCGAGGTCTTTGATTGCTTCCAAGTCAGTTCATGTCCCTTCCTTTGTTGATGCTGGAGCAACTCTTTTTTCTTGGTCTTGGACAAGAAGGCTCGTTGGTCTAGGGGTATGATTCTCGCTTTTGGTGCGAGAGGTCCCGGGTTCAAATCCTAGACAAGAACTTGGTCAGGATAAAATGTGAAGCTTTGTTGTCTCGTTGCGTTCACTAACAGTGAGGCTGGTTTTTATTCAATCGGGTAGAAGCAGATGGCTAAGCCAGGCCGGTTAGCTCAGCTGGTTAGAGCGTGGTGCTAATAACGCCAAGGTCGCGGGTTCGATCCCCGTACTGGCCAGCTGTTCTTATTGTCTGGGGGCTCATCTCTGCTCTGCTCTTCTCCTCTGACAAAGAGTGGGGTGATCTCACTGAAATCCCTGCTTGCTAAGCAGAAGTTATTTGTGGCCGAAATAGCTCAGTTGGGAGAGCGTTAGACTGAAGATCTAAAGGTCCCTGGTTCGATCCCGGGTTTTGGCAAAAGCTCCCAATCTTTTCTGTTTTTTGAGGCGGGCCAGTGACCAAAAATCACTGGGTTCAAACTTCTCTGTATAACTGCTTCCCCACTGCCACAGAGCTATCTGTTTCCCAGTTGGCCAGAAACCAAGCACTTTCGGTTCCATGGTGTAATGGTCAGCACTCTGGGCTTTGAATCCAGCAATCTGAGTTCGAATCTCGGTGGAACCTGTGTGCTTTCTTGCCGCAGGAAAAGATAAAAACAGCACTAGTTTGGCACTGGTGACAGTCTTTGTGGCCCTGTGAACAACGGCTGCTACAGGTAAGGTTCCATGGTGTAATGGTTAGCACTCCTACTCTGAATCCAGTGATCCGAGTTCAAATCTCGGTGGGACCTTTTTTGCAACCAATTTGCGCAGGACCATTTCTGAAATACTTTTTGGCAACTTTGAGTCCAAAAAAATTAACTAACGTAGAGACTGTGGCAGCATTGCATCGATGCTCAGTCGGTCTCTTTAGGGCAGTGGTTCTCAAACCTGTCGGGGAGGCACCCCTGCCCTGCACATTTTGATTGTCTGCCTTATTAGACACACCCAAATAAGGTCTTGCGGTCTCTATCAATGAGCTGATGATTTGAAACAGGTGTGTTAGATGAGGGAAACATTCAAAATGTGTAGGAAAGGGGTGCCTCCAGGACAGGTTTGAAAATCACTGCTTTAGGGAACTGTGCGTAAAATGGCAATGTTTTGCAACCAATTTGCACAGGATCATGTCGGAAATACTTTTTGGCAGCCGTGAGCCCAAAAAAAAAGCTAACGTGGGAGTGTCGCAGCATTGCGTCAATGCTCAGTCGGTCTCTTTGGGGCAATGGTTTTCAAACCTTTCCTGGAGGCAACCCTGTCCTGCACATTCCGAATGTCTCCCTTATTAGACACACCCAAATCAGGTCTTGCAGTCTCTACTAATGAGCTGATGATTTGAAACAGGTGTGTTAGATGAGGGGAAATGCAAAATGTGCAGGGCAGGGATGCCTCCAGGACAGGATTGAAAACCACTGATTTAGGGATGTGTGAGTAAAAGGGCAGGAGCCAACTTGGAGAATGCAGGCATCGATCCCGCTACCTCTCGCATGCTAAGCGAGCGCTCTACCATTTGAGCTAATTCCCCTGTCCTTTCCAGATCGACGAGCATAGCTGCGAATGACGGGCGTGATGCAAAGAGGCCATCCCTCCTCTGGGCTTGCACCTTTGCACTGGCCGCGATTGTGTTGTCGAATTAACAAAGGGATTTAGCTTTTGTGTTAAAGGACCTTCTCGGTCTTGTTACGCCAGTATGCATATGTGGATTCTTGTATTATGTAGACTACCTTGGATCACTCGTGTCATGCAGACAACTTCTCACCTCTTTTTCTCACACTGACTTAAAGAATAAGAAAGCGGTTCTCAATTCCAGTCCTCGCTCCCCAACGGTCTGCATATTTTGCATGTCTCTCTTTGTTAGCACAACTGATTCGGATAATCAGCTCATTAGAAGTGAGCTCCTTGCGATTGACATGGTCCCTACACAATGTTCATTGCTCCCCACTCCCTGAGCAGGGGAAATCCGTCGAAGTTTACTTCACTTTGGAACATTGGTTCACGGATTTGCGCTGCGCAACGTCTTCACACATGGACAAGTGTGACATCATATACCCCTGTATACCTCTATGCACCTCTGTATTACTCACTTTGAATTGAACGTATACATACGCTTCGAACTTGAATCACGGAGGGATGTCATGTGATGTCCACTTCTCAGGGCACTTAGGTTCGAATGGAACAAATGTCTGAAGCTATACGAGAAACATACAAAATGTGAAGAGCAGGGGGCGCGAGGACTGGAATTGAGACCCGCTGGTCTAAGTGACATCTGACCGTTTCAGCTGTCCTTCCTAACATCCCTCTACATGTTAGATACAGCCACATTTTTAGGTCAGTTAAGAGGCCAACTTGCATTCGTTAGCCTTTCACACTGTCTCGAGGTCTTTGATTGCTTCCAAGTCAGTTCATGTCCCTTCCTTTGTTGATGCTGGAGCAACTCTTTTTTCTTGGTCTTGGACAAGAAGGCTCGTTGGTCTAGGGGTATGATTCTCGCTTTTGGTGCGAGAGGTCCCGGGTTCAAATCCTAGACGAGCCCTTGGTCAGGATAAAATGTGTAGCTTTGTTGTCTCATTGCGTTCACTAACAGTGAGGCTGGTTTTTATTCAATCGGGTAGAAGCAGACGGCTAAGCCAGGCCGGTTAGCTCAGCTGGTTAGAGCGTGGTGCTAATAACGCCAAGGTCGCGGGTTCGATCCCCGTACTGGCCAGCTGTTCTTATTGTCTGGGGGCTCATCTCTGCTCTGCTCTTCTCCTCTGACAAAGAGTGGGGTGATCTCTTGCTAAGCAGAAGTTATTTGTGGCCGAAATGGCGGTACCTGACAACCACAAGTCTGTAAAATTAATCCAATAGTATGCCGACTTCTATCTTTTAAAAACCAATCACGTTATGACCTCTATCTTTTGAAAACCAATCACGTTACGACCTCTATCTTTTGAAAACCAATCACGTTACGACTTCTATCTTTTAAAAACCAATCACGTTACGACTTCTATCTTTTATAAATCAATCACGTTGCGATCTCTATTTTTCCGCGTCCAATGAAATGGCAAGGTCTATTTCTCATACACCAATCACGCACGTCCTCGCCAATTGCATGTAATCTCCGCTCAGGTAACGTTAAATTATTTACATTCCGCTCATGTATGTTATTTATATCTTGATATGAATGAAATGGTTTAGGATTTTTGTTCTTTAGGAATAGCAAGATTGGCCATGTAAATTAGCCTATGATTACCGCTTGATACTACGTAACGTCAACTGTCACTGATGTGTAAATACTATTACGACCGGAGCTAACGTAACTGTAAATATGTCGAATTTAACCGATTAACAAGTTTTCTCAATGAAAAAAAAAATGCTTTTTATTTAATTGTAATAAGGTTCCACAGCTTTTTCCAAATGCGGCATTTGAACACACAAAATAAATTTGGAAAATGTTAATGTTTTGTTTAACTTTTACACGTATGTTATATGTTTGTACATATGTTATGACCAGTCAAAAGAAGTGAATGGATAAGTTTATACATTCAGGTTCATGCCCTTATCACATGGACACAGTTGAAAGACCACAATATGTTTAATCTGAGTATTTGTTTTAGTCAAATTAATCCATAATGCTATATATTTATTTATTTATTTATACTCATAAACGTGTTGTATGAGCCTAGGTCATTGAGACATACAGCCATAATAGAAAGATCTATCACAATCTTATTATATGTATTTTTTTATATTTGTACAAACATACACACATACATACAAACATATATATATATATATATATATATATATATATATATATATATATATATATATATATATATATATATATATATATATATATATATATATATATATATATATATAAATGTTATATAATTGTTTTGACATTATATATATGACTGAATTGTGCAATTGAAATGTTTCCTCTTGGCATGAATATAGCCCCTGCTGCTGACATGGCATTAAATAATAAATAAATAAATCACAACATGTTATATGTAAGATAATATGTGTATTATAATGAACTTATAATCTGCTATAATATGGCGGTCGTTCTGGACCAGGAACACAACTAGCTATCATGAAATGAACACAACAGGAGGGTAAATGCTACAGGCTACAATGGCAGTTAGTGTAACGTGTTATGTAGTGTTTCAGGCAACGACATGGCTTCAGCTAAGTCTCACAAAGGCATGAGTAATGCTGAATGGCTTGCGCGTCTGGAGAGTTTTGCCCAAACAGGAGTTTGGCCATCTACACAGGGGAATAGACCTTCTCCCCGACAAAAAAGATGGCATGAGATGTATCAGAAGGTAAGTTATGCAGCTAGATTCATGGGCAAACTAACAAACTTTTTTGACAATACATTGTGGTATTTTTATTTATGTGTATGGTTAAGTAATTACATGTAAATTCAATGTTATATTGATATAATTATGATGACTTATTGCTGTTTTGAGATCCAGTGTCAGAGGTATAATTCATGTTCACAGATAGAAAAGTGCCCTCTGCAAATGAGGGGACAGACCACTCTTCTGAAGGAAGCTCAGACATGTATTTGTGGCTTTCACAAGGTAACTTCAATTAGCCTGGTTCAAGTTGCATAAATAGATAGATGTGTTTGCAACATCAATGTGTCTTTATATCTAAAATCACATTAGGAAGACTGTTTTGTACTTTATGCATGTGTCACAGGTTCATCCACCAGTCACAGGGGAAGCATCACAGAGCACCCCGGCCCAAAGCACACCCTCTGTCAGCGATGTGTCATGTCCTGCAAAGAGACCTAAACTGACATTGTCAATGGTAAGCAGACCACACTATTGCATGCATCACTGCAGATACTGAAACATCTCAACCTTTAACTATAGTGTTAGGGTTTTGTTATCACTAACCATGACAAATCTTTTTAGTTTGAAAAGTCAAGGTTTGGAGGCTCACATGTGGCAGCAGCAAAACCTAATTTGAGCACCCAGAGGAAAACCTCTCAGGTTAATATTAAAAGACATCAAGACTTTTATAATGTCATCATGACTTTATCACTATGTAATTTTAATGTATTAAAAACATGGCAATCCCCTTAATAAATTATTCATAATGTTTGACTCCACAGATGTTAGAGCACTCCAGTTCAGCTACAGTTTCATGTCCACCCTCTGATCCTCATCCTCCTCCATCCCCCAAACCTCATCAGCCCGTCATCCAGTCCTCCTCTTCCTTCTTCCTTCCTCCACCTCAGAGTTCACAACGCATCAAAAAAACAGCAACGCCATCAACTGTTTCTGAGAATACTGTTGTGAGGAGCCCAGTAAGATCTCATTCAAAATATATACATGTCTTCATCATTTAATGCTCTCTTAGCTTTTATTTAAACCAGTGTTTTTTATAATATCAGCAGGTCTCATCTCAGCCAGAAGATCTCCCCCTTCTGTGGCCACAGACAATGCCACAGCAAGACCAGAAGTGGGTGTCAGAAGCACTTTTTAGGGTTGGTGCAAAGGGAAAGCTGGAGCTGCGTGAAAACCTACAGTTGTGGTATCACCCCCCACCACCAGCCCTGTTGTACCACCAAGCTCCAACACCTGATAGGTTTTTTTCACAGCGTCTCTTGCTCTGGATGCCATATAAGCTGTGGAAGGTGCGGCTCCAGTGTACTAACCCTGCCTGTGCCAGGCAACAGCTGTGTGGTGGTGGACTGCACAGGAGGGTACGACAGGTGTTAGACATTGACAGATACTACAACCTGGTGACAGAGACCCTGATCTGCACCAGGTGTAGAACCAGCTATCTGTCCTGGAGTCAAGCTGTGCTGCAGCAGTTGGACCTGGCCCATCGATCTGAATTCAGGGTCATCCTCACACGCAAGTAATTATTTTGCAGTCATTTTCACTTATGTGCTACCCTTTCTGATAAATATTTCCTACAATAATTAGATACCTTATAATAAGATACTTAAATGAATGCTTTTTTCCAAGGTATGCCTGTGACATTCGGGTTCTTCGCTTGCTGCGTGAGAGGGGCATGGGGAATGGCCCAGTGAGGATCATCGGCCAGCTGAGAGAGAACCACAGTGAGGAGTGGTTGAAACGTGCGCTTCGGTACACATCAGAGTGTGTGGCCTTTTTTGATAATCGTGGCCTGCATCCGCTGCACTTCCAGGAGCCACCACCACTTGCTTCAGTACCCAGCTACAAATGGCTCCTCACTGTATATAGTCAGGACATTCTCAACAGGCTCGATCACATAAAGGCCAGCATAACATCCACGTATGGATCAATCTTAAAAATGGATTCAACTAAGAAGGTCAGATAAGCTGCTTAATTGACTGTACCCTTATCTATAATGTATTGTTAGACCAAGAGAGCTTTATTTTTTTCAGTGTAACTGATTTGGATGCATGTTGTATTATTTGCTATGCTTATTGTTTCTTTCAGATCACCAAGAAGTTGAGTGGGCCTGCGAAAGGCACAGCACAGTGGCTTACCTCAGTGGGCAATGAGATAGGTCAGGTGCTGATGAGTGTCCTGACTGCGAATGAAGGGGCTGGGTTAGACCTCATGGCTGCAGGGCTCATGGAGCGATACCGGAGTGCTGGTGTTGATCCTCCCACTATCATTTATGTGGACTGTGATTGTTGCAAGAAAGTGGGAGAGACTAAATTGAAGAGGCGGTTCAGCGGCTGGCCAGATGTCATCGTCCGCCTAGACATTTGGCATTTTATGCGACGTCTGGCAGTAGGGTGCACCACTGACGCCCACCAGTTGTACCCTACTTTTATGGCAAGGCTGTCATCCTGTATTTTTGAGTGGGATGCAGGGGATCTCACTCTGCTGAGACAGGCCAAAAGGGAGCAACTCATCCAACAGGGCTGGCCTACTCTGTCGGAGGCAGAACTGGACCATCATTTAACTAAAGCTGAGCTGCTCCAGCACTGCAGGAGGAGAACACGGGGAGAAGAAACCACTTTCCGCCTCCTTGATATGCTCATCAGAGAGCTCATGGGTGGCAAGGGGAATGATGCTCTTGGTGTTCCTCTACTTGACAGTGTGAGAATGCAGCACATCTGGAATGTCCAGAGGCTCTATACTGAAACTGGAACTACAAGCAAGGGTGGGGTGGTTCTAAAAACTTATCGTTGTGCCAGAGGCTCCACATCCCTGGAATCATTTCACTGCCACCTAAACAGATTTATTCCAGGTTTGTCATGTCAGAATATACCACATTTTGCCACTAATTCCTGTTTATCAAGATATTTGCAGATTAAATTTTATGTTTTGCATTTTCTCAAAGCAATATTTGGCTTTCTATTTCTTTTTCTAGGGAACAGCGCAAACAGCCTGAACTTCCAGATTTATCTCCTGGAAGGTTTATTACGCTGGAATCAGGACCGGGCTGAAGCTGCTGTTGCAGATGGAGGTTCAACTCTGCGCTCTTACACAGGGGAGCTGGTTTACTCTGTCAATGAGAACTACAATAAGTTGTATGGCAGGAAATTGGTCCCTAGCTTCACTCCACCTGCAGTATACACAGGTAAAAATATTTTGATAAATGCAGCTCATGATGTAGCATGTTTTTGGTAAAATTACAAGTGCTTTTGGACAATAATAATGTAATTTTGACATATCAGAGAAAAATTATACTACCAGAATATTTATACATTATTCTGTGTTCTAGGTTTCAGGGCAGAAAATAAAATACATAGTAGAATATAGAGTAATCCTGTCTTTTTATGATACCCTCTGAATTAGATATATATTGTTCATACAGAAGTGGACAACAAAATATTTACTGCATTTCTAAATAAACCTTTCTGCATAATTTCCATTAAAAATGTTTCCTGTTACAAATATTTCCTCAGGGGAGCTCATTGGAGTACAGTACTTGTTGAGGCAGAATAGTCAGCCCCTGGAGGACATGTGCCCTACCTCTGATAGGACCTCTCAATTGCTGGAGGAGATAGATGTGGAGGAGCAAGTGGAAAAGGATGAGGGTTTCATTGATTTCTTTGGAGAGGAAGCCACAGTGGCAAATCTTGTGGCATCAGATGACTTAGTCCTTTCAGGTCCACCAGTTCTACCAGCTGCACCAGTTCCCAGTGTCCAGGCTCCTACAGCTGCACCACTGCCCAGTGTCAAAATTCCACCACTGCCCATTGTCCAGACTCCACCACTGCCCAGTGTCCAGACTCCACCATTGCCCAGTGTCCAGACTCCACCACTGCCCAGTGTCCAGACTCCACCATTGCCCAGTGTCCAGACTCCACCACTGCCCAGTGTCCAGACTCCACCACTGCCCAGTGTCCAGACTCCACCACTGCCCAGTGTCCAGGCTCCACCACTGCTCAGAGTCCGGGCTCCTTCAACTGCACCAGTGCCCAGTGTAGCTGCATCACTGCTCAGTGTCCAGGCTCCACCATTGTTCAGAGTCCGGGCTCCTTCAGCTGCACCAGTGCCCAGTGTCCAGGCTCCACCACTGCTCAGAGTCCGGGCTCCTTCAGCTGCACCAGTGCCCAGTGTAGCTGCACCACTGCCCAGTGTCCAGACTCCACCACTGCCCAGTGTCCAGGCTCCACCACTGCTCAGAGTCCGGGCTCCTTCAGCTGCACCAGTGCCCAGTGTAGCTGCACCACTGCCCAGTGTCCAGACTCCACCACTGCCCAGTGTCCAGGCTCCACCACTGCTCAGAGTCCGGGCTCCTTCAGCTGCACCAGTGCCCAGTGTAGCTGCATCACTGCTCAGTGTCCAGGCTCCACCACTGCTCAGAGTCCGGGCTCCTTCAGCTGCACCAGTGCCCAGTGTAGCTGCACCACTGCCCAGTGTCCAGACTCCACCACTGCCCAGTGTCCAGGCTCCACCACTGCTCAGAGTCCGAGCTCCTTCAGCTGCACCAGTGCCCAGTGTAGCTGCACCACTGCCCAGTGTCCAGGCTCCACCACTGCCCAGTGTCCAGGCTCCACCACTGCTCAGAGTCCGGGCTCCTTCAGCTGCACCAGTGCCCAGTGTAGCTGCATCACTGCTCAGTGTCCAGGCTCCACCACTGCTCAGAGTCCGGGCTCCTTCAGCTGCACCAGTACCCAGTGTCCAGGATCCTTTAGATACACCAGTGCCCTCAGCAATGGTAAAATTTCCTTTTCTATACGAATTGTCACTCATTTAGTTATCTGCCATTAAGCAGTAAACTTACTTAACAGCATGTAAATACCTAACCAACAGTTATATATTTCCAGGCTGTTGACGAACACTGCATTCCTGGAATGGACCGGGTGGATGCGTTGGCAGAGTGTCTGGTGGAGCTGCGCACACAGACAAGCCTCACACTTACCAACCAACAAGTTGCGACCATTGTGGGTCTGTGGCAGAACCTGGACAAATTTGATAAAGACAGGGTGGTGTATGCTGCTCGTCATCAAGACAGGCTACTTACAGGACGTTTTAGGTCCCCAAAAAAGAAAGCTGTCTTCACTCCTGGTGTCGACAGCACAAAAAGGTGTGTTTTGGGTTCTAGCGGCTCTCCAGCACAGTGGCCTAATTGCTGTCGCCTTGTTGAAATGATTTTCATAAGGTTATGTAACATCCACCGAAGCCCCAAGAAACAGCGGACAGAATCTCTGTCTAGATGGGATCTCATTCTTCGTGATTACAGAAAAATTCGGCAGCTAATCCTGAGCAATGGAACGGTGATGAATGACACAACCCTTCAGCTAGTTGAGGTAAATCAGAGGACCCTTACGACATGGCACAATAACCGTTTAAAGGGTCAGGAGGTCTCCTTGCTGTTGCAAGGGCTGGACCTTCCAGAGGCACGTCCAGTGGCTTTGGATGTTTTGCCTCCAGCACGAGTACAGCCTGTTGTGCCTCCACAATATAGCCACCAGTTGCATACCTACCAGATGCCACCAGACACAGCTGGACAGGCAAAGACAAAGTTTAGAAAGATTGCGCCCTCAGCTACCTGTACATCTGCCACAGCAACTTCAATCTGGCCATCAGCTGTACACCCTCAGCGTTCAGCCACGTCCAGCCAGCTAAGGACAATTTGTCCCAGGCCGACAGCACCACACCCATTGGTTCCTGACACACCCACTGCCCCTGTTGTGTCTCAGATGTTTCTGGTGCCCTGCCCAGCCCCATTTTCCACCATTAACCCTGGAGCAATTTCCTCTGAGCCACCTGCAAATGACACAGCCACTCCAACCAAACGATCGTACAATCGCACTGTAAAAGCAAATTCGTGCAGAAAGTGTGGCCAATTTCGTACTCAAGAAACTGGCCATAGCCAGTACAAAGGCAAAATATATTGCCCTAATAAAGAAACAATTACGAAGGAGCAGTGGTTACAGATTATGAGAAGATAACTCATTTATTTATGTGTGATACATTCATTTTGTTCTCTTGGTTGGATCTGTTCTGTTTTTTATCTTCCAGCCATATTTAATGTTAAAGAGTTATACTGTGCACTTTTTTTTATCTTGTATTATTATTATTATTATTATTATTATTATAAACATGTGGGTATGTATGTGAATACACTATAATACATATGGAAATATATATACATATTAAATAAAGTTAAACTATTATTATTATTATTATAGAAAGGTTTATGTGTAGAGGAAGCAGTATAAAGTAAAATACCAAAATGTGTAGATTTTGATGTATATATTTATATATTTTTTTGTACTTATTTTATATAGCGTGTGCACTTAAAATTCTTAATTTTATATTGAATTTAGTACTTTTCCTACATTTTTTTTAAATATGTATATAGTTAATAAATATATTTCTCTTTGACTGGTGTGTTGTATTTATTTGTTTTATTGAATGTAATGACATTCAGTTTACAGTTAAATTCAGTGTCACGTGTAGCTTTGCAGTAAGTAATATGATACAATAAAGTGTGAATGCCGTAATAAGGAGGTTATTTTGTCCCTACTGCCACAGGAAATGATTGCCTTAATAAATGCACTTTGACTAATGATAATGATAATGAGAATAAAATAAAAATCAATCTTAGAAACGAAAGAATTATTAAATCAAAAACATTACTGTCAAAATCAATCTTAGAAACGAAACAATAATTAAATTCAAATACATTACTTTTAAAATCAAACTTGGACACGAAACAATCGATTTACGATTTTTAACAAATACACGCATAACTTTATGTGACAGCGTGGATTCGAACCTACGATTTCCTGAATTTCTCGCGCTTCTCTTCCTCCCTCTCCCCTCTTCCCCCCCTTCTTATACAGACAATTGTTCCCCAGCTTTGGCGGAGTTGGGAGAGCGTTAGACTGAAGATCTAAAGGTCCCTGGTTCGATCCCGGGTTTCGGCAAAAGCTCCCAATCTTTTCTGTTTTTTGAGGCGGGCCAGTGACCAAAAATCACTGGGTTCAAACTTCTCTGTATAACTGCTTCCCCACTGCCACAGAGCTATCTGTTTCCCAGTTGGCCAGAAACCAAGCACTTTCGGTTCCATGGTGTAATGGTCAGCACTCTGGGCTTTGAATCCAGCAATCTGAGTTCGAATCTCGGTGGAACCTGTGTGCTTTCTTGCCGAGGAAAAGATAAAAACAGCACTAGTTTGGCACTGGTGACAGTCTTTGTGGCCCTGTGAACAACGGCTGCTCCAGGTAAGGTTCCATGGTGTAATGGTTAGCACTCCTACTCTGAATCCAGTGATCCGAGTTCAAATCTCGGTGGGACCTTTTTTGCAACCAATTTGCGCAGGACCATTTCTGAAATACTTTTTGGCAACTTTGAGTCCAAAAAAATTAACTAACGTAGAGACTGTGGCAGCATTGCATCGATGCTCAGTCGGTCTCTTTAGGGCAGTGGTTCTCAAACCTGTCGGGGAGGCACCCCTGCCCTGCACATTTTGATTGTCTGCCTTATTAGACACACCCAAATAAGGTCTTGCGGTCTCTATCAATGAGCTGATGATTTGAAACAGGTGTGTTAGATGAGGGAAACATTCAAAATGTGTAGGAAAGGGGTGCCTCCAGGACAGGTTTGAAAATCACTGCTTTAGGGAACTGTGCGTAAAATGGCAATGTTTTGCAACCAATTTGCACAGGATCATGTCGGAAATACTTTTTGGCAGCCGTGAGCCCAAAAAAAAAGCTAACGTGGGAGTGTCGCAGCATTGCGTCAATGCTCAGTCGGTCTCTTTGGGGCAATGGTTTTCAAACCTTTCCTGGAGGCAACCCTGTCCTGCACATTCCGAATGTCTCCCTTATTAGACACACCCAAATCAGGTCTTGCAGTCTCTACTAATGAGCTGATGATTTGAAACAGGTGTGTTAGATGAGGGGAAATGCAAAATGTGCAGGGCAGGGATGCCTCCAGGACAGGATTGAAAACCACTGATTTAGGGATGTGTGAGTAAAAGGGCAGGAGCCAACTTGGAGAATGCAGGCATCGATCCCGCTACCTCTCGCATGCTAAGCGAGTGCTCTACCATTTGAGCTAATTCCCCTGTCCTTTCCAGATTGACGAGCATAGCTGCGAATGACGGGCGTGATGCAAAGAGGCCATCCCTCCTCTGGGCTTGCACCTTTGCACTGGCCGCGATTGTGTTGTCGAATTAACAAAGGGATTTAGCTTTTGTGTTAAAGGACCTTCTCGGTCTTGTTACGCCAGTATGCATATGTGGATTCTTGTATTATGTAGACTACCTTGGATCACTCGGGTCATGCAGACAACTTCTCACCTCTTTTTCTCACACTGACTTAAAGAATAAGGAAGCGGTTCTCAATTCGAGTCCTCGCTCCCCAACGGTCTGCATATTTTGCATGTCTCTCTTTGTTAGCACAACTGATTCGGATAATCAGCTCATTAGAAGTGAGCTCCTTGCGATTGACATGGTCCCTACACAGTGTTCATTGCTCCCCACTCCCTGAGCAGGGGAAATCCGTCGAAGTTTACTTCACTTTGGAACATTGGTTCACGGATTTGCGCTGCGCAACGTCTTCACACATGGACAAGTGTGACATCATATACCCCTGTATACCTCTATGCACCTCTGTATTACTCACTTTGAATTGAACGTATACATACGCTTCGAACTTGAATCACGGAGGGATGTCATGTGATGTCCACTTCTCAGGGCACTTAGGTTCGAATGGAACAAATGTCTGAAGCTATACGAGAAACATACAAAATGTGAAGAGCAGGGGGCGCGAGGACTGGAATTGAGACCCGCTGGTCTAAGTGACATCTGACCGTTTCAGCTGTCCTTCCTAACATCCCTCTACATGTTAGATACAGCCACATTTTTAGGTCAGTTAAGAGGCCAACTTGCATTCGTTAGCCTTTCACACTGTCTCGAGGTCTTTGATTGCTTCCAAGTCAGTTCATGTCCCTTCCTTTGTTGATGCTGGAGCAACTCTTTTTTCTGGGTCTTGGACAAGAAGGCTTGTTGGTCTAGGGGTATGATTCTCGCTTTGGGTGCGAGAGGTCCCGGGTTCAAATCCTAGACGAGCCCTTGGTCAGGATAAAACGTGAAGCTTTGTTGTCTCATTGCGTTCAGCTGGTTAGAGCGTGGTGCTAATAACGCCAAGGTTCGATCCCCGTACTGGCCAGCTGTTCTTATTGTCTGGGGGCTCATCTCTGCTCTGCTCTTCTCCTCTGACAAAGAGTGGGGTGATCTCACTGAAATCCCTGCTTGCTAAGCAGAAGTTATTTGTGGCCGAAATAGCTCAGTTGGGAGAGCGTTAGACTGAAGATCTAAAGGTCCCTGGTTCGATCCCGGGTTTCGGCAAAAGCTCCCAATCTTTTCCGTTTTTTGAGGCGGGCCAGTGACCAAAAATCACTGGGTTCAAACTTCTCTGTATAACTGCTTCCCCACTGCCACAGAGCTATCTGTTTCCCAGTTGGCCAGAAACCAAGCACTTTCGGTTCCATGGTGTAATGGTCAGCACTCTGGGCTTTGAATCCAGCAATCTGAGTTCGAATCTCGGTGGAACCTGTGTGCTTTCTTGCCGCAGGAAAAGATAAAAACAGCACTAGTTTGGCACTGGTGACAGTCTTTGTGGCCCTGTGAACAACGGTTGCTACAGGTAAGGTTCCATGGTGTAATGGTTAGCACTCCTACTCTGAATCCAGTGATCCGAGTTCAAATCTCGGTGGGACCTTTTTTGCAACCAATTTGCGCAGGACCATTTCTGAAATACTTTTTGGCAACTTTGAGTCCAAAAAAATTAACTAACGTAGAGACTGTGGCAGCATTGCATCGATGCTCAGTCGGTCTCTTTAGGGCAGTGGTTCTCAAACCTGTCGGGGAGGCACCCCTGCCCTGCACATTTTGATTGTCTGCCTTATTAGACACACCCAAATAAGGTCTTGCGGTCTCTATCAATGAGCTGATGATTTGAAACAGGTGTGTTAGATGAGGGAAACATTCAAAATGTGTAGGAAAGGGGTGCCTCCAGGACAGGTTTGAAAATCACTGCTTTAGGGAACTGTGCGTAAAATGGCAATGTTTTGCAACCAATTTGCACAGGATCATGTCGGAAATACTTTTTGGCAGCCGTGAGCCCAAATAAAAAGCTAACGTGGGAGTGTCGCAGCATTGCGTCAATGCTCAGTCGGTCTCTTTGGGGCAATGGTTTTCAAACCTTTCCTGGAGGCAACCCTGTCCTGCACATTCCGAATGTCTCCCTTATTAGACACACCCAAATCAGGTCTTGCAGTCTCTACTAATGAGCTGATGATTTGAAACAGGTGTGTTAGATGAGGGGAAATGCAAAATGTGCAGGGCAGGGATGCCTCCAGGACAGGATTGAAAACCACTGATTTAGGGATGTGTGAGTAAAAGGGCAGGAGCCAACTTGGAGAATGCAGGCATCGATCCCGCTACCTCTCGCATGCTAAGCGAGCGCTCTACCATTTGAGCTAATTCCCCTGTCCTTTCCAGATCGACGAGCATAGCTGCGAATGACGGGCGTGATGCAAAGAGGCCATCCCTCCTCTGGGCTTGCACCTTTGCACTGGCCGCGATTGTGTTGTCGAATTAACAAAGGGATTTAGCTTTTGTGTTAAAGGACCTTCTCGGTCTTGTTACGCCAGTATGCATATGTGGATTCTTGTATTATGTAGACTACCTTGGATCACTCGGGTCATGCAGACAACTTCTCACCTCTTTTTCTCACACTGACTTAAAGAATAAGGAAGCGGTTCTCAATTCCAGTCCTCGCTCCCCAACGGTCTGCATATTTTGCATGTCTCTCTTTGTTAGCACAACTGATTCGGATAATCAGCTCATTAGAAGTGAGCTCCTTGCGATTGACATGGTCCCTACACAGTGTTCATTGCTCCCCACTCCCTGAGCAGGGGAAATCCGTCGAAGTTTACTTCACTTTGGAACATTGGTTCACGGATTTGCGCTGCGCAACGTCTTCACACATGGACAAGTGTGACATCATATACCCCTGTATACCTCTATGCACCTCTGTATTACTCACTTTGAATTGAACGTATACATACGCTTCGAACTTGAATCACGGAGGGATGTCATGTGATGTCCACTTCTCAGGGCACTTAGGTTCGAATGGAACAAATGTCTGAAGCTATACGAGAAACATACAAAATGTGAAGAGCAGGGGGCGCGAGGACTGGAATTGAGACCCGCTGGTCTAAGTGACATCTGACCGTTTCAGCTGTCCTTCCTAACATCCCTCTACATGTTAGATACAGCCACATTTTTAGGTCAGTTAAGAGGCCAACTTGCATTCGTTAGCCTTTCACACTGTCTCGAGGTCTTTGATTGCTTCCAAGTCAGTTCATGTCCCTTCCTTTGTTGATGCTGGAGCAACTCTTTTTTCTTGGTCTTGGACAAGAAGGCTCGTTGGTCTAGGGGTATGATTCTCGCTTTTGGTGCGAGAAGTCCCGGGTTCAAATCCTAGACAAGAACTTGGTCAGGATAAAATGTGAAGCTTTGTTGTCTCATTGCGTTCACTAACAGTGAGGCTGGTTTTTATTCAATCGGGTAGAAGCAGATGGCTAAGCCAGGCCGGTTAGCTCAGCTGGTTAGAGCGTGGTGCTAATAACGCCAAGGTCGCGGGTTCGATCCCCGTACTGGCCAGCTGTTCTTATTGTCTGGGGGCTCATCTCTGCTCTGCTCTTCTCCTCTGACAAAGAGTGGGGTGATCTCACTGAAATCCCTGCTTGCTAAGCAGAAGTTATTTGTGGCCGAAATAGCTCAGTTGGGAGAGCGTTAGACTGAAGATCTAAAGGTCCCTGGTTCGATCCCGGGTTTCGGCAAAAGCTCCCAATCGTTTCCGTTTTTTGAGGCGGGCCAGTGACCAAAAATCACTGGGTTCAAACTTCTCTGTATAACTGCTTCCCCACTGCCACAGAGCTATCTGTTTCCCAGTTGGCCAGAAACCAAGCACTTTCGGTTCCATGGTGTAATGGTCAGCACTCTGGGCTTTGAATCCAGCAATCTGAGTTCGAATCTCGGTGGAACCTGTGTGCTTTCTTGCCGCAGGAAAAGATAAAAACAGCACTAGTTTGGCACTGGTGACAGTCTTTGTGGCCCTGTGAACAACGGCTGCTCCAGGTAAGGTTCCATGGTGTAATGGTTAGCACTCCTATTCTGAATCCAGTGATCCGAGTTCAAATCTCGGTGGGACCTTTTTTGCAACCAATTTGCGCAGGACCAATTATGAAATACTTTTTGGCAACTTTGAGTCCAAAAAAATTAACTAACGTAGAGACTGTGGCAGCATTGCATCGATGCTCAGTCGGTCTCTTTAGGGCAGTGGTTCTCAAACCTGTCGGGGAGGCACCCCTGCCCTGCACATTTTGATTGTCTGCCTTATTAGACACACCCAAATAAGGTCTTGCGGTCTCTATCAATGAGCTGATGATTTGAAACAGGTGTGTTAGATGAGGGAAACATTCAAAATGTGTAGGAAAGGGGTGCCTCCAGGACAGGTTTGAAAATCACTGCTTTAGGGAACTGTGCGTAAAATGGCAATGTTTTGCAACCAATTTGCACAGGATCATGTCGGAAATACTTTTTGGCAGCCGTGAGCCCAAAAAAAAAGCTAACGTGGGAGTGTCGCAGCATTGCGTCAATGCTCAGTCGGTCTCTTTGGGGCAATGGTTTTCAAACCTTTCCTGGAGGCAACCCTGTCCTGCACATTCCGAATGTCTCCCTTATTAGACACACCCAAATCAGGTCTTGCAGTCTCTACTAATGAGCTGATGATTTGAAACAGGTGTGTTAGATGAGGGGAAATGCAAAATGTGCAGGGCAGGGATGCCTCCAGGACAGGATTGAAAACCACTGATTTAGGGATGTGTGAGTAAAAGGGCAGGAGCCAACTTGGAGAATGCAGGCATCGATCCCGCTACCTCTCGCATGCTAAGCGAGCGCTCTACCATTTGAGCTAATTCCCCTGTCCTTTCCAGATCGACGAGCATAGCTGCGAATGACGGGCGTGATGCAAAGAGGCCATCCCTCCTCTGGGCTTGCACCTTTGCACTGGCCGCGATTGTGTTGTCGAATTAACAAAGGGATTTAGCTTTTGTGTTAAAGGACCTTCTCGGTCTTGTTACGCCAGTATGCATATGTGGATTCTTGTATTATGTAGACTACCTTGGATCACTCGGGTCATGCAGACAACTTCTCACCTCTTTTTCTCACACTGACTTAAAGAATAAGGAAGCGGTTCTCAATTCCAGTCCTCGCTCCCCAACGGTCTGCATATTTTGCATGTCTCTCTTTGTTAGCACAACTGATTCGGATAATCAGCTCATTAGAAGTGAGCTCCTTGCGATTGACATGGTCCCTACACAGTGTTCATTGCTCCCCACTCCCTGAGCAGGGGAAATCCGTCGAAGTTTACTTCACTTTGGAACATTGGTTCACGGATTTGCGCTGCGCAACGTCTTCACACATGGACAAGTGTGACATCATATACCCCTGTATACCTCTATGCACCTCTGTATTACTCACTTTGAATTGAACGTATACATACGCTTCGAACTTGAATCACGGAGGGATGTCATGTGATGTCCACTTCTCAGGGCACTTAGGTTCGAATGGAACAAATGTCTGAAGCTATACGAGAAACATACAAAATGTGAAGAGCAGGGGGCGCGAGGACTGGAATTGAGACCCGCTGGTCTAAGTGACATCTGACCGTTTCAGCTGTCCTTCCTAACATCCCTCTACATGTTAGATACAGCCACATTTTTAGGTCAGTTAAGAGGCCAACTTGCATTCGTTAGCATTTCACACTGTCTCGAGGTCTTTGATTGCTTCCAAGTCAGTTCATGTCCCTTCCTTTGTTGATGCTGGAGCAACTCTTTTTTCTTGGTCTTGGACAAGAAGGCTCGTTGGTCTAGGGGTATGATTCTCGCTTTTGGTGCGAGAGGTCCCGGGTTCAAATCCTAGACAAGAACTTGGTCAGGATAAAATGTGAAGCTTTGTTGTCTCATTGCGTTCACTAACAGTGAGGCTGGTTTTTATTCAATCGGGTAGAAGCAGATGGCTAAGCCAGGCCGGTTAGCTCAGCTGGTTAGAGCGTGGTGCTAATAACGCCAAGGTCGCGGGTTCGATCCCCGTACTGGCCAGCTGTTCTTATTGTCTGGGGGCTCATCTCTGCTCTGCTCTTCTCCTCTGACAAAGAGTGGGGTGATCTCACTGAAATCCCTGCTTGCTAAGCAGAAGTTATTTGTGGCCGAAATAGCTCAGTTGGGAGAGCGTTAGACTGAAGATCTAAAGGTCCCTGGTTCGATCCCGGGTTTCAGCAAAAGCTCCCAATCTTTTCAGTTTTTTGAGGCGGGCCAGTGACCAAAAATCACTGGGTTCAAACTTCTCTGTATAACTGCTTCCCCACTGCCACAGAGCTATCTGTTTCCCAGTTGGCCAGAAACCAAGCACTTTCGGTTCCATGGTGTAATGGTCAGCACTCTGGGCTTTGAATCCAGCAATCTGAGTTCGAATCTCGGTGGAACCTGTGTGCTTTCTTGCCGCAGGAAAAGATAAAAACAGCACTAGTTTGGCACTGGTGACAGTCTTTGTGGCCCTGTGAACAACGGCTGCTCCAGGTAAGGTTCCATGGTGTAATGGTTAGCACTCCTACTCTGAATCCAGTGATCCGAGTTCAAATCTCGGTGGGACCTTTTTTGCAACCAATTTGCGCAGGACCAATTATGAAATACTTTTTGGCAACTTTGAGTCCAAAAAAATTAACTAACGTAGAGACTGTGGCAGCATTGCATCGATGCTCAGTCGGTCTCTTTAGGGCAGTGGTTCTCAAACCTGTCGGGGAGGCACCCCTGCCCTGCACATTTTGATTGTCTGCCTTATTAGACACACCCAAATAAGGTCTTGCGGTCTCTATCAATGAGCTGATGATTTGAAACAGGTGTGTTAGATGAGGGAAACATTCAAAATGTGTAGGAAAGGGGTGCCTCCAGGACAGGTTTGAAAATCACTGCTTTAGGGAACTGTGCGTAAAATGGCAATGTTTTGCAACCAATTTGCACAGGATCATGTCGGAAATACTTTTTGGCAGCCGTGAGCCCAAAAAAAAAGCTAACGTGGGAGTGTCGCAGCATTGCGTCAATGCTCAGTCGGTCTCTTTGGGGCAATGGTTTTCAAACCTTTCCTGGAGGCAACCCTGTCCTGCACATTCCGAATGTCTCCCTTATTAGACACACCCAAATCAGGTCTTGCAGTCTCTACTAATGAGCTGATGATTTGAAACAGGTGTGTTAGATGAGGGGAAATGCAAAATGTGCAGGGCAGGGATGCCTCCAGGACAGGATTGAAAACCACTGATTTAGGGATGTGTGAGTAAAAGGGCAGGAGCCAACTTGGAGAATGCAGGCATCGATCCCGCTACCTCTCGCATGCTAAGCGAGCGCTCTACCATTTGAGCTAATTCCCCTGTCCTTTCCAGATCGACGAGCATAGCTGCGAATGACGGGCGTGATGCAAAGAGGCCATCCCTCCTCTGGGCTTGCACCTTTGCACTGGCCGCGATTGTGTTGTCGAATTAACAAAGGGATTTAGCTTTTGTGTTAAAGGACCTTCTCGGTCTTGTTACGCCAGTATGCATATGTGGATTCTTGTATTATGTAGACTACCTTGGATCACTCGTGTCATGCAGACAACTTCTCACCTCTTTTTCTCACACTGACTTAAAGAATAAGAAAGCGGTTCTCAATTCCAGTCCTCGCTCCCCAACGGTCTGCATATTTTGCATGTCTCTCTTTGTTAGCACAACTGATTCGGATAATCAGCTCATTAGAAGTGAGCTCCTTGCGATTGACATGGTCCCTACACAGTGTTCATTGCTCCCCACTCCCTGAGCAGGGGAAATCCGTCGAAGTTTACTTCACTTTGGAACATTGGTTCACGGATTTGCGCTGCGCAACGTCTTCACACATGGACAAGTGTGACATCATATACCCCTGTATACCTCTATGCACCTCTGTATTACTCACTTTGAATTGAACGTATACATACGCTTCGAACTTGAATCACGGAGGGATGTCATGTGATGTCCACTTCTCAGGGCACTTAGGTTCGAATGGAACAAATGTCTGAAGCTATACGAGAAACATACAAAATGTGAAGAGCAGGGGGCGCGAGGACTGGAATTGAGACCCGCTGGTCTAAGTGACATCTGACCGTTTCAGCTGTCCTTCCTAACATCCCTCTACATGTTAGATACAGCCACATTTTTAGGTCAGTTAAGAGGCCAACTTGCATTCGTTAGCCTTTCACACTGTCTCGAGGTCTTTGATTGCTTCCAAGTCAGTTCATGTCCCTTCCTTTGTTGATGCTGGAGCAACTCTTTTTTCTTGGTCTTGGACAAGAAGGCTCGTTGGTCTAGGGGTATGATTCTCGCTTTTGGTGCGAGAGGTCCCGGGTTCAAATCCTAGACGAGCCCTTGGTCAGGATAAAATGTGTAGCTTTGTTGTCTCATTGCGTTCACTAACAGTGAGGCTGGTTTTTATTCAATCGGGTAGAAGCAGACGGCTAAGCCAGGCCGGTTAGCTCTGCTGGTTAGAGCGTGGTGCTAATAAGGCCAAGGTCGCGGGTTCGATCCCCGTACTGGCCAGCTGTTCTTATTGTCTGGGGGCTCATCTCTGCTCTGCTCTTCTCCTCTGACAAAGAGTGGGGTGATCTCACTGAAATCCCTGCTTGCTAAGCAGAAGTTATTTGTGGCCGAAATAGCTCAGTTGGGAGAGCGTTAGACTGAAGATCTAAAGGTCCCTGGTTCGATCCCGGGTTTCGGCAAAAGCTCCCAATCTTTTCTGTTTTTTGAGGCGGGCCAGTGACCAAAAATCACTGGGTTCAAACTTCTCTGTATAACTGCTTCCCCACTGCCACAGAGCTATCTGTTTCCCAGTTGGCCAGAAACCAAGCACTTTCGGTTCCATGGTGTAATGGTCAGCACTCTGGGCTTTGAATCCAGCAATCTGAGTTCGAATCTCGGTGGAACCTGTGTGCTTTCTTGCCGAGGAAAAGATAAAAACAGCACTAGTTTGGCACTGGTGACAGTCTTTGTGGCCCTGTGAACAACGGCTGCTCCAGGTAAGGTTCCATGGTGTAATGGTTAGCACTCCTACTCTGAATCCAGTGATCCGAGTTCAAATCTCGGTGGGACCTTTTTTGCAACCAATTTGCGCAGGACCATTTCTGAAATACTTTTTGGCAACTTTGAGTCCAAAAAAATTAACTAACGTAGAGACTGTGGCAGCATTGCATCGATGCTCAGTCGGTCTCTTTAGGGCAGTGGTTCTCAAACCTGTCGGGGAGGCACCCCTGCCCTGCACATTTTGATTGTCTGCCTTATTAGACACACCCAAATAAGGTCTTGCGGTCTCTATCAATGAGCTGATGATTTGAAACAGGTGTGTTAGATGAGGGAAACATTCAAAATGTGTAGGAAAGGGGTGCCTCCAGGACAGGTTTGAAAATCACTGCTTTAGGGAACTGTGCGTAAAATGGCAATGTTTTGCAACCAATTTGCACAGGATCATGTCGGAAATACTTTTTGGCAGCCATGAGCCCAAAAAAAAAGCTAACGTGGGAGTGTCGCAGCATTGCGTCAATGCTCAGTCGGTCTCTTTGGGGCAATGGTTTTCAAACCTTTCCTGGAGGCAACCCTGTCCTGCACATTCCGAATGTCTCCCTTATTAGACACACCCAAATCAGGTCTTGCAGTCTCTACTAATGAGCTGATGATTTGAAACAGGTGTGTTAGATGAGGGGAAATGCAAAATGTGCAGGGCAGGGATGCCTCCAGGACAGGATTGAAAACCACTGATTTAGGGATGTGTGAGTAAAAGGGCAGGAGCCAACTTGGAGAATGCAGGCATCGATCCCGCTACCTCTCGCATGCTAAGCGAGTGCTCTACCATTTGAGCTAATTCCCCTGTCCTTTCCAGATTGACGAGCATAGCTGCGAATGACGGGCGTGATGCAAAGAGGCCATCCCTCCTCTGGGCTTGCACCTTTGCACTGGCCGCGATTGTGTTGTCGAATTAACAAAGGGATTTAGCTTTTGTGTTAAAGGACCTTCTCGGTCTTGTTACGCCAGTATGCATATGTGGATTCTTGTATTATGTAGACTACCTTGGATCACTCGGGTCATGCAGACAACTTCTCACCTCTTTTTCTCACACTGACTTAAAGAATAAGGAAGCGGTTCTCAATTCCAGTCCTCGCTCCCCAACGGTCTGCATATTTTGCATGTCTCTCTTTGTTAGCACAACTGATTCGGATAATCAGCTCATTAGAAGTGAGCTCCTTGCGATTGACATGGTCCCTACACAGTGTTCATTGCTCCCCACTCCCTGAGCAGGGGAAATCCGTCGAAGTTTACTTCACTTTGGAACATTGGTTCACGGATTTGCGCTGCGCAACGTCTTCACACATGGACAAGTGTGACATCATATACCCCGTATACCTCTATGCACCTCTGTATTACTCACTTTGAATTGAACGTATACATACGCTTCGAACTTGAATCACGGAGGGATGTCATGTGATGTCCACTTCTCAGGGCACTTAGGTTCGAATGGAACAAATGTCTGAAGCTATACGAGAAACATACAAAATGTGAAGAGCAGGGGGCGCGAGGACTGGAATTGAGACCCGCTGGTCTAAGTGACATCTGACCGTTTCAGCTGTCCTTCCTAACATCCCTCTACATGTTAGATACAGCCACATTTTTAGGTCAGTTAAGAGGCCAACTTGCATTTGTTAGCCTTTCACACTGTCTCGAGGTCTTTGATTGCTTCCAAGTCAGTTCATGTCCCTTCCTTTGTTGATGCTGGAGCAACTCTTTTTTGTGGGTCTTGGACAAGAAGGCTTGTTGGTCTAGGGGTATGATTCTCGCTTTGGGTGCGAGAGGTCCCGGGTTCAAATCCTAGACGAGCCCTTGGTCAGGATAAAACGTGAAGCTTTGTTGTCTCATTGCGTTCAGCTGGTTAGAGCGTGGTGCTAATAACGCCAAGGTTCGATCCCCGTACTGGCCAGCTGTCCTTATTGTCTGGGGGCTCATCTCTGCTCTGCTCTTCTCCTCTGACAAAGAGTGGGGTGATCTCACTGAAATCCCTGCTTGCTAAGCAGAAGTTATTTGTGGCCGAAATAGCTCAGTTGGGAGAGCGTTAGACTGAAGATCTAAAGGTCCCTGGTTCGATCCCGGGTTTCGGCAAAAGCTCCCAATCTTTTCCGTTTTTTGAGGCGGGCCAGTGACCAAAAATCACTGGGTTCAAACTTCTCTGTATAACTGCTTCCCCACTGCCACAGAGCTATCTGTTTCCCAGTTGGCCAGAAACCAAGCACTTTCGGTTCCATGGTGTAATGGTCAGCACTCTGGGCTTTGAATCCAGCAATCTGAGTTCGAATCTCGGTGGAACCTGTGTGCTTTCTTGCCGCAGGAAAAGATAAAAACAGCACTAGTTTGGCACTGGTGACAGTCTTTGTGGCCCTGTGAACAACGGTTGCTACAGGTAAGGTTCCATGGTGTAATGGTTAGCACTCCTACTCTGAATCCAGTGATCCGAGTTCAAATCTCGGTGGGACCTTTTTTGCAACCAATTTGCGCAGGACCATTTCTGAAATACTTTTTGGCAACTTTGAGTCCAAAAAAATTAACTAACGTAGAGACTGTGGCAGCATTGCATCGATGCTCAGTCGGTCTCTTTAGGGCAGTGGTTCTCAAACCTGTCGGGGAGGCACCCCTGCCCTGCACATTTTGATTGTCTGCCTTATTAGACACACCCAAATAAGGTCTTGCGGTCTCTATCAATGAGCTGATGATTTGAAACAGGTGTGTTAGATGAGGGAAACATTCAAAATGTGTAGGAAAGGGGTGCCTCCAGGACAGGTTTGAAAATCACTGCTTTAGGGAACTGTGCGTAAAATGGCAATGTTTTGCAACCAATTTGCACAGGATCATGTCGGAAATACTTTTTGGCAGCCGTGAGCCCAAATAAAAAGCTAACGTGGGAGTGTCGCAGCATTGCGTCAATGCTCAGTCGGTCTCTTTGGGGCAATGGTTTTCAAACCTTTCCTGGAGGCAACCCTGTCCTGCACATTCCGAATGTCTCCCTTATTAGACACACCCAAATCAGGTCTTGCAGTCTCTACTAATGAGCTGATGATTTGAAACAGGTGTGTTAGATGAGGGGAAATGCAAAATGTGCAGGGCAGGGATGCCTCCAGGACAGGATTGAAAACCACTGATTTAGGGATGTGTGAGTAAAAGGGCAGGAGCCAACTTGGAGAATGCAGGCATCGATCCCGCTACCTCTCGCATGCTAAGCGAGCGCTCTACCATTTGAGCTAATTCCCCTGTCCTTTCCAGACTGACGAGCATAGCTGCGAATGACGGGCGTGATGCAAAGAGGCCATCCCTCCTCTGGGCTTGCACCTTTGCACTGGCCGCGATTGTGTTGTCGAATTAACAAAGGGATTTAGCTTTTGTGTTAAAGGACCTTCTCGGTCTTGTTACGCCAGTATGCATATGTGGATTCTTGTATTATGTAGACTACCTTGGATCACTCGGGTCATGCAGACAACTTCTCACCTCTTTTTCTCACACTGACTTAAAGAATAAGGAAGCGGTTCTCAATTCCAGTCCTCGCTCCCCAACGGTCTGCATATTTTGCATGTCTCTCTTTGTTAGCACAACTGATTCGGATAATCAGCTCATTAGAAGTGAGCTCCTTGCGATTGACATGGTCCCTACACAGTGTTCATTGCTCCCCACTCCCTGAGCAGGGGAAATCCGTCGAAGTTTACTTCACTTTGGAACATTGGTTCACGGATTTGCGCTGCGCAACGTCTTCACACATGGACAAGTGTGACATCATATACCCCTGTATACCTCTATGCACCTCTGTATTACTCACTTTGAATTGAACGTATACATACGCTTCGAACTTGAATCACGGAGGGATGTCATGTGATGTCCACTTCTCAGGGCACTTAGGTTCGAATGGAACAAATGTCTGAAGCTATACGAGAAACATACAAAATGTGAAGAGCAGGGGGCGCGAGGACTGGAATTGAGACCCGCTGGTCTAAGTGACATCTGACCGTTTCAGCTGTCCTTCCTAACATCCCTCTACATGTTAGATACAGCCACATTTTTAGGTCAGTTAAGAGGCCAACTTGCATTCGTTAGCCTTTCACACTGTCTCGAGGTCTTTGATTGCTTCCAAGTCAGTTCATGTCCCTTCCTTTGTTGATGCTGGAGCAACTCTTTTTTCTTGGTCTTGGACAAGAAGGCTCGTTGGTCTAGGGGTATGATTCTCGCTTTTGGTGCGAGAGGTCCCGGGTTCAAATCCTAGACAAGAACTTGGTCAGGATAAAATGTGAAGCTTTGTTGTCTCATTGCGTTCACTAACAGTGAGGCTGGTTTTTATTCAATCGGGTAGAAGCAGATGGCTAAGCCAGGCCGGTTAGCTCAGCTGGTTAGAGCGTGGTGCTAATAACGCCAAGGTCGCGGGTTCGATCCCCGTACTGGCCAGCTGTTCTTATTGTCTGGGGGCTCATCTCTGCTCTGATCTTCTCCTCTGACAAAGAGTGGGGTGATCTCACTGAAATCCCTGCTTGCTAAGCAGAAGTTATTTGTGGCCGAAATAGCTCAGTTGGGAGAGCGTTAGACTGAAGATCTAAAGGTCCCTGGTTCGATCCCGGGTTTCGGCAAAAGCTCCCAATCTTTTCCGTTTTTTGAGGCGGGCCAGTGACCAAAAATCACTGGGTTCAAACTTCTCTGTATAACTGCTTCCCCACTGCCACAGAGCTATCTGTTTCCTAGTTGGCCAGAAACCAAGCACTTTCGGTTCCATGGTGTAATGGTCAGCACTCTGGGCTTTGAATCCAGCAATCTGAGTTCGAATCTCGGTGGAACCTGTGTGCTTTCTTGCCGCAGGAAAAGATAAAAACAGCACTAGTTTGGCACTGGTGACAGTCTTTGTGGCCCTGTGAACAACGGCTGCTCCAGGTAAGGTTCCATGGTGTAATGGTTAGCACTCCTACTCTGAATCCAGTGATCCGAGTTCAAATCTCGGTGGGACCTTTTTTGCAACCAATTTGCGCAGGACCATTTCTGAAATACTTTTTGGCAACTTTGAGTCCAAAAAAATTAACTAACGTAGAGACTGTGGCAGCATTGCATCGATGCTCAGTCGGTCTCTTTAGGGCAGTGGTTCTCAAACCTGTCGGGGAGGCACCCCTGCCCTGCACATTTTGATTGTCTGCCTTATTAGACACACCCAAATAAGGTCTTGCGGTCTCTATCAATGAGCTGATGATTTGAAACAGGTGTGTTAGATGAGGGAAACATTCAAAATGTGTAGGAAAGGGGTGCCTCCAGGACAGGTTTGAAAATCACTGCTTTAGGGAACTGTGCGTAAAATGGCAATGTTTTGCAACCAATTTGCACAGGATCATGTCGGAAATACTTTTTGGCAGCCGTGAGCCCAAAAAAAAAGCTAACGTGGGAGTGTCGCAGCATTGCGTCAATGCTCAGTCGGTCTCTTTGGGGCAATGGTTTTCAAACCTTTCCTGGAGGCAACCCTGTCCTGCACATTCCGAATGTCTCCCTTATTAGACACACCCAAATCAGGTCTTGCAGTCTCTACTAATGAGCTGATGATTTGAAACAGGTGTGTTAGATGAGGGGAAATGCAAAATGTGCAGGGCAGGGATGCCTCCAGGACAGGATTGAAAACCACTGATTTAGGGATGTGTGAGTAAAAGGGCAGGAGCCAACTTGGAGAATGCAGGCATCGATCCCGCTACCTCTCGCATGCTAAGCGAGGGCTCTACCATTTGAGCTAATTCCCCTGTCTTTTCCAGATCGACGAGCATAGCTGCGAATGACGGGCGTGATGCAAAGAGGCCATCCCTCCTCTGGGCTTGCACCTTTGCACTGGCCGCGATTGTGTTGTCGAATTAACAAAGGGATTTAGCTTTTGTGTTAAAGGACCTTCTCGGTCTTGTTACGCCAGTATGCATATGTGGATTCTTGTATTATGTAGACTACCTTGGATCACTCGGGTCATGCAGACAACTTCTCACCTCTTTTTCTCACACTGACTTAAAGAATAAGGAAGCGGTTCTCAATTCCAGTCCTCGCTCCCCAACGGTCTGCATATTTTGCATGTCTCTCTTTGTTAGCACAACTGATTCGGATAATCAGCTCATTAGAAGTGAGCTCCTTGCGATTGACATGGTCCCTACACAGTGTTCATTGCTCCCCACTCCCTGAGCAGGGGAAATCCGTCGAAGTTTACTTCACTTTGGAACATTGGTTCACGGATTTGCGCTGCGCAACGTCTTCACACATGGACAAGTGTGACATCATATACCCCTGTATACCTCTATGCACCTCTGTATTACTCACTTTGAATTGAACGTATACATACGCTTCGAACTTGAATCACGGAGGGATGTCATGTGATGTCCACTTCTCAGGGCACTTAGGTTCGAATGGAACAAATGTCTGAAGCTATACGAGAAACATACAAAACGTGAAGAGCAGGGGGCGCGAGGACTGGAATTGAGACCCGCTGGTCTAAGTGACATCTGACCGTTTCAGCTGTCCTTCCTAACATCCCTCTACATGTTAGATACAGCCACATTTTTAGGTCAGTTAAGAGGCCAACTTGCATTCGTTAGCCTTTCACACTGTCTCGAGGTCTTTGATTGCTTCCAAGTCAGTTCATGTCCCTTCCTTTGTTGATGCTGGACCAACTCTTTTTTCTTGGTCTTGAACAAGAAGGCTCGTTGGTCTAGGGGTATGATTCTCGCTTTTGGTGCGAGAGGTCCCGGGTTCAAATCCTAGACGAGAACTTGGTCAGGATAAAATGTGAAGCTTTGTTGTCTCATTGCGTTCACTAACAGTGAGGCTGGTTTTTATTCAATCGGGTAGAAGCAGATGGCTAAGCCAGGCCGGTTAGCTCAGCTGGTTAGAGCGTGGTGCTAATAACGCCAAGGTCGCGGGTTCGATCCCCGTACTGGCCAGCTCTTCTTATTGTCTGGGGGCTCATCTCTGCTCTGCTCTTCTCCTCTGACAAAGAGTGGGGTGATCTCACTGAAATCCCTGCTTGCTAAGCACAAGTTATTTGTGGCCGAAATAGCTCAGTTGGGAGAGCGTTAGACTGAAGATCTAAAGGTCCCTGGTTCGATCCCGGGTTTCGGCAAAAGCTCCCAATCTCTTCTGTTTTTTGAGGCGGGCCAGTGACCAAAAATCACTGGGTTCAAACTTCTCTGTATAACTGCTTCCCCACTGCCACAGAGCTATCTGTTTCCCAGTTGGCCAGAAACCAAGCACGTTCGGTTCCATGGTGTAATGGTCAGCACTCTGGGCTTTGAATCCAGCAATCTGAGTTCGAATCTCGGTGGAACCTGTGTGCTTTCTTGCCGCAGGAAAAGATAAAAACAGCACTAGTTTGGCACTGGTGACAGTCTTTGTGGCCCTGTGAACAACAGCTGCTCCAGGTAAGGTTCCATGGTGTAATGGTTAGCACTCCTACTCTGAATCCAGTGATCCGAGTTCAAATCTCGGTGGGACCTTTTTTGCAACCAATTTGCGCAGGACCATTTCTGAAATACTTTTTGGCAACTTTGAGTCCAAAAAAATTAACTAACGTAGAGACTGTGGCAGCATTGCATCGATGCTCAGTCGGTCTCTTTAGGGCAGTGGTTCTCAAACCTGTCGGGGAGGCACCCCTGCCCTGCACATTTTGATTGTCTGCCTTATTAGACACACCCAAATAAGGTCTTGCGGTCTCTATCAATGAGCTGATGATTTGAAACAGGTGTGTTAGATGAGGGAAACATTCAAAATGTGTAGGAAAGGGGTGCCTCCAGGACAGGTTTGAAAATCACTGCTTTAGGGAACTGTGCGTAAAATGGCAATGTTTTGCAACCAATTTGCACAGGATCATGTCGGAAATACTTTTTGGCAGCCGTGAGCCCCAAAAAAAAGCTAACGTGGGAGTGTCGCAGCATTGCGTCAATGCTCAGTCGGTCTCTTTGGGGCAATGGTTTTCAAACCTTTCCTGGAGGCAACCCTGTCCTGCACATTCCGAATGTCTCCCTTATTAGACACACCCAAATCAGGTCTTGCAGTCTCTACTAATGAGCTGATGATTTGAAACAGGTGTGTTAGATGAGGGGAAATGCAAAATGTGCAGGGCAGGGATGCCTCCAGGACAGGATTGAAAACCACTGATTTAGGGATGTGTGAGTAAAAGGGCAGGAGCCAACTTGGAGAATGCATGCATCGATCCCGCTACCTCTCGCATGCTAAGCGAACGCTCTACCATTTGAGCTAATTCCCCTGTCCTTTCCAGATCGACGAGCATAGCTGCGAATGACGGGCGTGATGGAAAGAGGCCATCCCTCCTCTGGGCTTGCACCTTTGCACTGGCCGCGATTGTGTTGTCGAATTAACAAAGGGATTTAGCTTTTGTGTTAAAGGACCTTCTCGGTCTTGTTACGCCAGTATGCATATGTGGATTCTTGTATTATGTAGACTACCTTGGATCACTCGGGTCATGCAGACAACTTCTCACCTCTTTTTCTCACACTGACTTAAAGAATAAGGAAGCGGTTCTCAATTCCAGTCCTCGCTCCCCAACGGTCTGCATATTTTGCATGTCTCTCTTTGTTAGCACAACTGATTCGGATAATCAGCTCATTAGAAGTGAGCTCCTTGCGATTGACATGGTCCCTACACAGTGTTCATTGCTCCCCACTCCCTGAGCAGGGGAAATCCGTCGAAGTTTACTTCACTTTGGAACATTGGTTCACGGATTTGCGCTGCGCAACGTCTTCACACATGGACAAGTGTGACATCATATACCCCTGTATACCTCTATGCACCTCTGTATTACTCACTTTGAATTGAACGTATACATACGCTTCGAACTTGAATCACGGAGGGATGTCATGTGATGTCCACTTCTCAGGGCACTTAGGTTCGAATGGAACAAATGTCTGAAGCTATACGAGAAACATACAAAATGTGAAGAGCAGGGGGCGCGAGGACTGGAATTGAGACCCGCTGGTCTAAGTGACATCTGACCGTTTCAGCTGTCCTTCCTAACATCCCTCTACATGTTAGATACAGCCACATTTTTAGGTCAGTTAAGAGGCCAACTTGCATTCGTTAGCCTTTCACACTGTCTCGAGGTCTTTGATTGCTTCCAAGTCAGTTCATGTCCCTTCCTTTGTTGATGCTGGAGCAACTCTTTTTTCTTGGTCTTGGACAAGAAGGCTCGTTGGTCTAGGGGTATGATTCTCGCTTTTGGTGCGAGAGGTCCCGGGTTCAAATCCTAGACGAGCCCTTGGTCAGGATAAAATGTGAAGCTTTTTTGTCTCATTGCGTTCACTAACAGTGAGGCTGGTTTTTATTCAATCGGGTAGAAGCAGATGGCTAAGCCAGGCCGCTTAGCTCAGCTGGTTAGAGCGTGGGGCTAATAACGCCAAGGTCGCGGGTTCGATCCCCGTACTGGCCAGCTGTTCTTATTGTCTGGGGGCTCATCTCTGCTCTGCTCTTCTCCTCTGACAAAGAGTGGGGTGATCTCACTGAAATCCCTGCTTGCTAAGCAGAAGTTATTTGTGGCCGAAATAGCTCAGTTGGGAGAGCGTTAGACTGAAGATCTAAAGGTCCCTGGTTCGATCCCGGGTTTCGGCAAAAGCTCCCAATCTTTTCTGTTTTTTGAGGCGGGCCAGTGACCAAAAATCACTGGGTTCAAACTTCTCTGTATAACTGCTTCCCCACTGCCACAGAGCTATCTGTTTCCCAGTTGGCCAGAAACCAAGCACTTTCGGTTCCATGGTGTAATGGTCAGCACTCTGGGCTTTGAATCCAGCAATCTGAGTTCGAATCTCGGTGGAACCTGTGTGCTTTCTTGCCGCAGGAAAAGATAAAAACAGCACTAGTTTGGCACTGGTGACAGTCTTTGTGGCCCTGTGAACAACGGCTGCTCCAGGTAAGGTTCCATGGTGTAATGGTTAGCACTCCTACTCTGAATCCAGTGATCCGAGTTCAAATCTCGGTGGGACCTTTTTTGCAACCAATTTGCGCAGGACCATTTCTGAAATACTTTTTGGCAACTTTGAGTCCAAAAAAATTAACTAACGTAGAGACTGTGGCAGCATTGCATCGATGCTCAGTCGGTCTCTTTAGGGCAGTGGTTCTCAAACCTGTCGGGGAGGCACCCCTGCCCTGCACATTTTGATTGTCTGCCTTATTAGACACACCCAAATAAGGTCTTGCGGTCTCTATCAATGAGCTGATGATTTGAAACAGGTGTGTTAGATGAGGGAAACATTCAAAATGTGTAGGAAAGGGGTGCCTCCAGGACAGGTTTGAAAATCACTGCTTTAGGGAACTGTGCGTAAAATGGCAATGTTTTGCAACCAATTTGCACAGGATCATGTCGGAAATACTTTTTGGCAGCCGTGAGCCCAAAAAAAAAGCTAACGTGGGAGTGTCGCAGCATTGCGTCAATGCTCAGTCGGTCTCTTTGGGGCAATGGTTTTCAAACCTTTCCTGGAGGCAACCCTGTCCTGCACATTCCGAATGTCTCCCTTATTAGACACACCCAAATCAGGTCTTGCAGTCTCTACTAATGAGCTGATGATTTGAAACAGGTGTGTTAGATGAGGGGAAATGCAAAATGTGCAGGGCAGGGATGCCTCCAGGACAGGATTGAAAACCACTGATTTAGGGATGTGTGAGTAAAAGGGCAGGAGCCAACTTGGAGAATGCAGGCATCGATCCCGCTACCTCTCGCATGCTAAGCGAGCGCTCTACCATTTGAGCTAATTCCCCTGTCCTTTCCAGATCGACGAGCATAGCTGCGAATGACGGGCGTGATGCAAAGAGGCCATCCCTCCTCTGGGCTTGCACCTTTGCACTGGCCGCGATTGTGTTGTCGAATTAACAAAGGGATTTAGCTTTTGTGTTAAAGGACCTTCTCGGTCTTGTTACGCCAGTATGCATATGTGGATTCTTGTATTATGTAGACTACCTTGGATCACTCGTGTCATGCAGACAACTTCTCACCTCTTTTTCTCACACTGACTTAAAGAATAAGAAAGCGGTTCTCAATTCCAGTCCTCGCTCCCCAACGGTCTGCATATTTTGCATGTCTCTCTTTGTTAGCACAACTGATTCAGATAATCAGCTCATTAGAAGTGAGCTCCTTGCGATTGACATGGTCCCTACACAGTGTTCATTGCTCCCCACTCCCTGAGCAGGGGAAATCCGTCGAAGTTTACTTCACTTTGGAACATTGGTTCACGGATTTGCGCTGCGCAACGTCTTCACACATGGACAAGTGTGACATCATATACCCCTGTATACCTCTATGCACCTCTGTATTACTCACTTTGAATTGAACGTATACATACGCTTCGAACTTGAATCACGGAGGGATGTCATGTGATGTCCACTTCTCAGGGCACTTAGGTTCGAATGGAACAAATGTCTGAAGCTATACGAGAAACATACAAAATGTGAAGAGCAGGGGGCGCGAGGACTGGAATTGAGACCCGCTGGTCTAAGTGACATCTGACCGTTTCAGCTGTCCTTCCTAACATCCCTCTACATGTTAGATACAGCCACATTTTTAGGTCAGTTAAGAGGCCAACTTGCATTCGTTAGCCTTTCACACTGTCTCGAGGTCTTTGATTGCTTCCAAGTCAGTTCATGTCCCTTCCTTTGTTGATGCTGGAGCAACTCTTTTTTCTTGGTCTTGGACAAGAAGGCTCGTTGGTCTAGGGGTATGATTCTCGCTTTTGGTGCGAGAGGTCCCGGGTTCAAATCCTAGACGAGCCCTTGGTCAGGATAAAATGTGAAGCTTTGTTGTCTCATTGCGTTCACTAACAGTGAGGCTGGTTTTTATTCAATCGGGTAGAAGCAGATGGCTAAGCCAGGCCGGTTAGCTCAGCTGGTTAGAGCGTGGTGCTAATAACGCCAAGGTCGCGGGTTCGATCCCCGTACTGGCCAGCTGTTCTTATTGTCTGGGGGCTCATCTCTGCTCTGCTCTTCTCCTCTGACAAAGAGTGGGGTGATCTCACTGAAATCCCTGCTTGCTAAGCAGAAGTTATTTGTGGCCGAAATGGCGGTACCTGACAACCACAAGTCTGTAAAATTAATCCAATAGTATGCCGACTTCTATCTTTTAAAAACCAATCACGTTATGACCTCTATCTTTTGAAAACCAATCACGTTACGACCTCTATCTTTTGAAAACCAATCACGTTACGACTTCTATCTTTTAAAAACCAATCACGTTACGACTTCTATCTTTTATAAATCAATCACGTTGCGATCTCTATTTTTCCGCGTCCAATGAAATGGCAAGGTCTATTTCTCATACACCAATCACGCACGTCCTCGCCAATTGCATGTAATCTCCGCTCAGGTAACGTTAAATTATTTACATTCCGCTCATGTATGTTATTTATATCTTGATATGAATGAAATGGTTTAGGATTTTTGTTCTTTAGGAATAGCAAGATTGGCCATGTAAATTAGCCTATGATTACCGCTTGATACTACGTAACGTCAACTGTCACTGATGTGTAAATACTATTACGACCGGAGCTAACGTAACTGTAAATATGTCGAATTTAACCGATTAACAAGTTTTCTCAATGAAAAAAAAAATGCTTTTTATTGAATTGTAATAAGGTTCCACAGCTTTTTCCAAATGCGGCATTTGAACACACAAAATAAATTTGGAAAATGTTAATGTTTTGTTTAACTTTTACACGTATGTTATATGTTTGTACATATGTTATGACCAGTCAAAAGAAGTGAATGGATAAGTTTATACATTCAGGTTCATGCCCTTATCACATGGACACAGTTGAAAGACCACAATATGTTTAATCTGAGTATTTGTTTTAGTCAAATTAATCCATAATGCTATATATTTATTTATTTATTTATACTCATAAACGTGTTGTATGAGCCTAGGTCATTGAGACATACAGCCATAATAGAAAGATCTATCACAACTTGTTAAGACTCTATGTAATTGTTCTTATACTTTTATTCTTGTTATAATCTTATTATATGTATTTTTTTATATTTGTACAAACATACACACATACATACAAACATATATATATATATATATATATATATATATATATATATATATATATATATATATATATATATATATATATATATATATATATATATATATATATATATATATATAAATATATATATATAAATGTTATATAATTGTTTTGACATAATATATATGACTGAATTGTGCAATTGAAATGTTTCCTCTTGGCATGAATATAGCCCCTGCTGCTGACATGGCATTAAATAATAAATAAATAAATCACAACATGTTATATGTAAGATAATATGTGTATTATAATGAACTTATAATCTGCTATAATATGGCGGTCGTTCTGGACCAGGAACACAACTAGCTATCATGAAATGAACACAACAGGAGGGTAAATGCTACAGGCTACAATGGCAGTTAGTGTAACGTGTTATGTAGTGTTTCAGGCAACGACATGGCTTCAGCTAAGTCTCACAAAGGCATGAGTAATGCTGAATGGCTTGCGCGTCTGGAGAGTTTTGCCCAAACAGGAGTTTGGCCATCTACACAGGGGAATAGACCTTCTCCCCGACAAAAAAGATGGCATGAGATGTATCAGAAGGTAAGTTATGCAGCTAGATTCATGGGCAAACTAACAAACTTTTTTGACAATACATTGTGGTATTTTTATTTATGTGTATGGTTAAGTAATTACATGTAAATACAATGTTATATTGATATAATTATGATGACTTATTGCTGTTTTGAGATCCAGTGTCAGAGGTATAATTCATGTTCACAGATAGAAAAGTGCCCTCTGCAAATGAGGGGACAGACCACTCTTCTGAAGGAAGCTCAGACATGTATTTGTGGCTTTCACAAGGTAACTTCAATTAGCCTGGTTCAAGTTGCATAAATAGATAGATGTGTTTGCAACATCAATGTGTCTTTATATCTAAAATCACATTAGGAAGACTGTTTTGTACTTTATGCATGTGTCACAGGTTCATCCACCAGTCACAGGGGAAGCATCACAGAGCACCCCGGCCCAAAGCACACCCTCTGTCAGCGATGTGTCATGTCCTGCAAAGAGACCTAAACTGACATTGTCAATGGTAAGCAGACCACACTATTGCATGCATCACTGCAGATACTGAAACATCTCAACCTTTAACTATAGTGTTAGGGTTTTGTTATCACTAACCATGACAAATCTTTTTAGTTTGAAAAGTCAAGGTTTGGAGGCTCACATGTGGCAGCAGCAAAACCTAATTTGAGCACCCAGAGGAAAACCTCTCAGGTTAATATTAAAAGACATCAAGACTTTTATAATGTCATCATGACTTTATCACTATGTAATTTTAATGTATTAAAAACATGGCAATCCCCTTAATAAATTATTCATAATGTTTGACTCCACAGATGTTAGAGCACTCCAGTTCAGCTACAGTTTCATGTCCACCCTCTGATCCTCATCCTCCTCCATCCCCCAAACCTCATCAGCCCGTCATCCAGTCCTCCTCTTCCTTCTTCCTTCCTCCACCTCAGAGTTCACAACGCATCAAAAAAACAGCAACGCCATCAACTGTTTCTGAGAATACTGTTGTGAGGAGCCCAGTAAGATCTCATTCAAAATATATACATGTCTTCATCATTTAATGCTCTCTTAGCTTTTATTTAAACCAGTGTTTTTTATAATATCAGCAGGTCTCATCTCAGCCAGAAGATCTCCCCCTTCTGTGGCCACAGACAATGCCACAGCAAGACCAGAAGTGGGTGTCAGAAGCACTTTTTAGGGTTGGTGCAAAGGGAAAGCTGGAGCTGCGTGAAAACCTACAGTTGTGGTTTCACCCCCCACCACCAGCCCTGTTGTACCACCAAGCTCCAACACCTGATAGGTTTTTTTCACAGCGTCTCTTGCTCTGGATGCCATATAAGCTGTGGAAGGTGCGGCTCCAGTGTACTAACCCTGCCTGTGCCAGGCAACAGCTGTGTGGTGGTGGACTGCACAGGAGGGTACGACAGGTGTTAGACATTGACAGATACTACAACCTGGTGACAGAGACCCTGATCTGCACCAGGTGTAGAACCAGCTATCTGTCCTGGAGTCAAGCTGTGCTGCAGCAGTTGGACCTGGCCCATCGATCTGAATTCAGGGTCATCCTCACACGCAAGTAATTATTTTGCAGTCATTTTCACTTATGTGCTACCCTTTCTGATAAATATTTCCTACAATAATTAGATACCTTATAATAAGATACTTAAATGAATGCTTTTTTCCAAGGTATGCCTGTGACATTCGGGTTCTTCGCTTGCTGCGTGAGAGGGCCATGGGGAATGGCCCAGTGAGGATCATCGGCCAGCTGAGAGAGAACCACAGTGAGGAGTGGTTGAAACGTGCGCTTCGGTACACATCAGAGTGTGTGGCCTTTTTTGATAATCGTGGCCTGCATCCGCTGCACTTCCAGGAGCCACCACCACTTGCTTCAGTACCCAGCTACAAATGGCTCCTCACTGTATATAGTCAGGACATTCTCAACAGGCTCGATCACATAAAGGCCAGCATAACATCCACGTATGGATCAATCTTAAAAATGGATTCAACTAAGAAGGTCAGATAAGCTGCTTAATTGACTGTACCCTTATCTATAATGTATTGTTAGACCAAGAGAGCTTTATTTTTTTCAGTGTAACTGATTTGGATGCATGTTGTATTATTTGCTATGCTTATTGTTTCTTTCAGATCACCAAGAAGTTGAGTGGGCCTGCGAAAGGCACAGCACAGTGGCTTACCTCAGTGGGCAATGAGATAGGTCAGGTGCTGATGAGTGTCCTGACTGCGAATGAAGGGGCTGGGTTAGACCTCATGGCTGCAGGGCTCATGGAGCGATACCGGAGTGCTGGTGTTGATCCTCCCACTATCATTTATGTGGACTGTGATTGTTGCAAGAAAGTGGGAGAGACTAAATTGAAGAGGCGGTTCAGCGGCTGGCCAGATGTCATCGTCCGCCTAGACATTTGGCATTTTATGCGACGTCTGGCAGTAGGGTGCACCACTGACGCCCACCAGTTGTACCCTACTTTTATGGCAAGGCTGTCATCCTGTATTTTTGAGTGGGATGCAGGGGATCTCACTCTGCTGAGACAGGCCAAAAGGGAGCAACTCATCCAACAGGGCTGGCCTACTCTGTCGGAGGCAGAACTGGACCATCATTTAACTAAAGCTGAGCTGCTCCAGCACTGCAGGAGGAGAACACGGGGAGAAGAAACCACTTTCCGCCTCCTTGATATGCTCATCAGAGAGCTCATGGGTGGCAAGGGGAATGATGCTCTTGGTGTTCCTCTACTTGACAGTGTGAGAATGCAGCACATCTGGAATGTCCAGAGGCGGCACATCACCTGTATCCAAGACCCTCCAAATGTGCCGCTCTATACTGAAACTGGAACTACAAGCAAGGGTGGGGTGGTTCTAAAAACTTATCGTTGTGCCAGAGGCTCCACATCCCTGGAATCATTTCACTGCCACCTAAACAGATTTATTCCAGGTTTGTCATGTCAGAATATACCACATTTTGCCACTAATTCCTGTTTATCAAGATATTTGCAGATTAAATTTTATGTTTTGCATTTTCTCAAAGCAATATTTGGCTTTCTATTTCTTTTTCTAGGGAACAGCGCAAACAGCCTGAACTTCCAGATTTATCTCCTGGAAGGTTTATTACGCTGGAATCAGGACCGGGCTGAAGCTGCTGTTGCAGATGGAGGTTCAACTCTGCGCTCTTACACAGGGGAGCTGGTTTACTCTGTCAATGAGAACTACAATAAGTTGTATGGCAGGAAATTGGTCCCTAGCTTCACTCCACCTGCAGTATACACAGGTAAAAATATTTTGATAAATGCAGCTCATGATGTAGCATGTTTTTGGTAAAATTACAAGTGCTTTTGGACAATAATAATGTAATTTTGACATATCAGAGAAAAATTATACTACCAGAATATTTATACATTATTCTGTGTTCTAGGTTTCAGGGCAGAAAATAAAATACATAGTAGAATATAGAGTAATCCTGTCTTTTTATGATACCCTCTGAATTAGATATATATTGTTCATACAGAAGTGGACAACAAAATATTTACTGCATTTCTAAATAAACCTTTCTGCATAATTTCCATTAAAAATGTTTCCTGTTACAAATATTTCCTCAGGGGAGCTCATTGGAGTACAGTACTTGTTGAGGCAGAATAGTCAGCCCCTGGAGGACATGTGCCCTACCTCTGATAGGACCTCTCAATTGCTGGAGGAGATAGATGTGGAGGAGCAAGTGGAAAAGGATGAGGGTTTCATTGATTTCTTTGGAGAGGAAGCCACAGTGGCAAATCTTGTGGCATCAGATGACTTAGTCCTTTCAGGTCCACCAGTTCTACCAGCTGCACCAGTTCCCAGTGTCCAGGCTCCTACAGCTGCACCACTGCCCAGTGTCAAAATTCCACCACTGCCCATTGTCCAGACTCCACCACTGCCCAGTGTCCAGACTCCACCATTGCCCAGTGTCCAGACTCCACCATTGCCCAGTGTCCAGACTCCACCATTGCCCAGTGTCCAGACTCCACCACTGCCCAGTGTCCAGGCTCCACCACTGCTCAGAGTCCGGGCTCCTTCAACTGCACCAGTGCCCAGTGTAGCTGCATCACTGCTCAGTGTCCAGGCTCCACCATTGTTCAGAGTCCGGGCTCCTTCAGCTGCACCAGTGCCCAGTGTCCAGGCTCCACCACTGCTCAGAGTCCGGGCTCCTTCAGCTGCACCAGTGCCCAGTGTAGCTGCACCACTGCCCAGTGTCCAGACTCCACCACTGCCCAGTGTCCAGGCTCCACCACTGCTCAGAGTCCGGGCTCCTTCAGCTGCACCAGTGCCCAGTGTAGCTGCATCACTGCTCAGTGTCCAGGCTCCACCACTGCCCAGTGTCCAGGCTCCACCACTGCTCAGAGTCCGGGCTCCTTCAGCTGCACCAGTGCCCAGTGTAGCTGCATCACTGCTCAGTGTCCAGGCTCCACCACTGCTCAGAGTCCGGGCTCCTTCAGCTGCACCAGTACCCAGTGTCCAGGATCCTTTAGATACACCAGTGCCCTCAGCAATGGTAAAATTTCCTTTTCTATACGAATTGTCACTCATTTAGTTATCTGCCATTAAGCAGTAAACTTACTTAACAGCATGTAAATACCTAACCAACAGTTATATATTTCCAGGCTGTTGACGAACACTGCATTCCTGGAATGGACCGGGTGGATGCGTTGGCAGAGTGTCTGGTGGAGCTGCGCACACAGACAAGCCTCACACTTACCAACCAACAAGTTGCGACCATTGTGGGTCTGTGGCAGAACCTGGACAAATTTGATAAAGACAGGGTGGTGTATGCTGCTCGTCATCAAGACAGGCTACTTACAGGACGTTTTAGGTCCCCAAAAAAGAAAGCTGTCTTCACTCCTGGTGTCGACAGCACAAAAAGGTGTGTTTTGGGTTCTAGCGGCTCTCCAGCACAGTGGCCTAATTGCTGTCGCCTTGTTGAAATGATTTTCATAAGGTTATGTAACATCCACCGAAGCCCCAAGAAACAGCGGACAGAATCTCTGTCTAGATGGGATCTCATTCTTCGTGATTACAGAAAAATTCGGCAGCTAATCCTGAGCAATGGAACGGTGATGAATGACACAACCCTTCAGCTAGTTGAGGTAAATCAGAGGACCCTTACGACATGGCACAATAACCGTTTAAAGGGTCAGGAGGTCTCCTTGCTGTTGCAAGGGCTGGACCTTCCAGAGGCACGTCCAGTGGCTTTGGATGTTTTGCCTCCAGCACGAGTACAGCCTGTTGTGCCTCCACAATATAGCCACCAGTTGCATACCTACCAGATGCCACCAGACACAGCTGGACAGGCAAAGACAAAGTTTAGAAAGATTGCGCCCTCAGCTACCTGTACATCTGCCACAGCAACTTCAATCTGGCCATCAGCCGTACACCCTCAGCGTTCAGCCACGTCCAGCCAGCTAAGGACAATTTGTCCCAGGCCGACAGCACCACACCCATTGGTTCCTGACACACCCACTGCCCCTGTTGTGTCTCAGATGTTTCTGGTGCCCTGCCCAGCCCCATTTTCCACCATTAACCCTGGAGCAATTTCCTCTGAGCCACCTGCAAATGACACAGCCACTCCAACCAAACGATCATACAATCGCACTGTAAAAGCAAATTCGTGCAGAAAGTGTGGCCAATTTCGTACTCAAGAAACTGGCCATAGCCAGTACAAAGGCAAAATATATTGCCCTAATAAAGAAACAATTACGAAGGAGCAGTGGTTACAGATTATGAGAAGATAACTCATTTATTTATGTGTGATACATTCATTTTGTTCTCTTGGTTGGATCTGTTCTGTTTTTTATCTTCCAGCCATATTTAATGTTAAAGAGTTATACTGTGCACTTTTTTTTATCTTGTATTATTATTATTATTATTATTATTATTATTATAAACATGTGGGTATGTATGTGAATACACTATAATACATATGGAAATATATATACATATTAAATAAAGTTAAACTATTATTATTATTATTATAGAAAGGTTTATGTGTAGAGGAAGCAGTATAAAGTAAAATACCAAAATGTGTAGATTTTGATGTATATATTTATATATTTTTTTGTACTTATTTATATAGCGTGTGCACTTAAAATTCTTAATTTTATATTGAATTTAGTACTTTTCCTACATTTTTTTAAATATGTATATAGTTAATAAATATATTTCTCTTTGACTGGTGTGTTGTATTTATTTGTTTTATTGAATGTAATGACATTCAGTTTACAGTTAAAGTCAGTGTCACGTGTAGCTTTGCAGTAAGTAATATGATACAATAAAGTGTGAATGCCGTAATAAGGAGGTTATTTTGTCCCTACTGCCACAGGAAATGATTGCCTTAATAAATGCACTTTGACTAATGATAATGATAATGAGAATAAAATAAAAATCAATCTTAGAAACGAAAGAATTATTAAATCAAAAACATTACTGTCAAAATCAATCTTAGAAACGAAACAATAATTAAATTCAAATACATTACTTTTAAAATCAAACTTGGACACGAAACAATCGATTTACGATTTTTAACAAATACACGCATAACTTTATGTGACAGCGTGGATTCGAACCTACGATTTCCTGAATTTCTCGCGCTTCTCTTCCTCCCTCTCCCCTCTTCCCCCCCTTCTTATACAGACAATTGTTCCCCAGCTTTGGCGGAGTTGGGAGAGCGTTAGACTGAAGATCTAAAGGTCCCTGGTTCGATCCCGGGTTTCGGCAAAAGCTCCCAATCTTTTCTGTTTTTTGAGGCGGGCCAGTGACCAAAAATCACTGGGTTCAAACTTCTCTGTATAACTGCTTCCCCACTGCCACAGAGCTATCTGTTTCCCAGTTGGCCAGAAACCAAGCACTTTCGGTTCCATGGTGTAATGGTCAGCACTCTGGGCTTTGAATCCAGCAATCTGAGTTCGAATCTCGGTGGAACCTGTGTGCTTTCTTGCCGAGGAAAAGATAAAAACAGCACTAGTTTGGCACTGGTGACAGTCTTTGTGGCCCTGTGAACAACGGCTGCTCCAGGTAAGGTTCCATGGTGTAATGGTTAGCACTCCTACTCTGAATCCAGTGATCCGAGTTCAAATCTCGGTGGGACCTTTTTTGCAACCAATTTGCGCAGGACCATTTCTGAAATACTTTTTGGCAACTTTGAGTCCAAAAAAATTAACTAACGTAGAGACTGTGGCAGCATTGCATCGATGCTCAGTCGGTCTCTTTAGGGCAGTGGTTCTCAAACCTGTCGGGGAGGCACCCCTGCCCTGCACATTTTGATTGTCTGCCTTATTAGACACACCCAAATAAGGTCTTGCGGTCTCTATCAATGAGCTGATGATTTGAAACAGGTGTGTTAGATGAGGGAAACATTCAAAATGTGTAGGAAAGGGGTGCCTCCAGGACAGGTTTGAAAATCACTGCTTTAGGGAACTGTGCGTAAAATGGCAATGTTTTGCAACCAATTTGCACAGGATCATGTCGGAAATACTTTTTGGCAGCCGTGAGCCCAAAAAAAAAGCTAACGTGGGAGTGTCGCAGCATTGCGTCAATGCTCAGTCGGTCTCTTTGGGGCAATGGTTTTCAAACCTTTCCTGGAGGCAACCCTGTCCTGCACATTCCGAATGTCTCCCTTATTAGACACACCCAAATCAGGTCTTGCAGTCTCTACTAATGAGCTGATGATTTGAAACAGGTGTGTTAGATGAGGGGAAATGCAAAATGTGCAGGGCAGGGATGCCTCCAGGACAGGATTGAAAACCACTGATTTAGGGATGTGTGAGTAAAAGGGCAGGAGCCAACTTGGAGAATGCAGGCATCGATCCCGCTACCTCTCGCATGCTAAGCGAGTGCTCTACCATTTGAGCTAATTCCCCTGTCCTTTCCAGATTGACGAGCATAGCTGCGAATGACGGGCGTGATGCAAAGAGGCCATCCCTCCTCTGGGCTTGCACCTTTGCACTGGCCGCGATTGTGTTGTCGAATTAACAAAGGGATTTAGCTTTTGTGTTAAAGGACCTTCTCGGTCTTGTTACGCCAGTATGCATATGTGGATTCTTGTATTATGTAGACTACCTTGGATCACTCGGGTCATGCAGACAACTTCTCACCTCTTTTTCTCACACTGACTTAAAGAATAAGGAAGCGGTTCTCAATTCGAGTCCTCGCTCCCCAACGGTCTGCATATTTTGCATGTCTCTCTTTGTTAGCACAACTGATTCGGATAATCAGCTCATTAGAAGTGAGCTCCTTGCGATTGACATGGTCCCTACACAGTGTTCATTGCTCCCCACTCCCTGAGCAGGGGAAATCCGTCGAAGTTTACTTCACTTTGGAACATTGGTTCACGGATTTGCGCTGCGCAACGTCTTCACACATGGACAAGTGTGACATCATATACCCCTGTATACCTCTATGCACCTCTGTATTACTCACTTTGAATTGAACGTATACATACGCTTCGAACTTGAATCACGGAGGGATGTCATGTGATGTCCACTTCTCAGGGCACTTAGGTTCGAATGGAACAAATGTCTGAAGCTATACGAGAAACATACAAAATGTGAAGAGCAGGGGGCGCGAGGACTGGAATTGAGACCCGCTGGTCTAAGTGACATCTGACCGTTTCAGCTGTCCTTCCTAACATCCCTCTACATGTTAGATACAGCCACATTTTTAGGTCAGTTAAGAGGCCAACTTGCATTCGTTAGCCTTTCACACTGTCTCGAGGTCTTTGATTGCTTCCAAGTCAGTTCATGTCCCTTCCTTTGTTGATGCTGGAGCAACTCTTTTTTCTTGGTCTTGGACAAGAAGGCTCGTTGGTCTAGGGGTATGATTCTCGCTTTTGGTGCGAGAGGTCCCGGGTTCAAATCCTAGACGAGCCCTAGGTCAGGATAAAATGTGAAGCTTTGTTGTCTCATTGCGTTCACTAACAGTAAGGCTGGTTTTTATTCAATCGGGTAGAAGCAGATGGCTAAGCCAGGCCGGTTAGCTCAGCTGGTTAGAGCGTGGTGCTAATAACGCCAAGGTCGCGGGTTCGATCCCCGTACTGGCCAGCTGTTCTTATTGTCTGGGGGCTCATCTCTGCTCTGCTCTTCTCCTCTAACAAAGAGTGGGGTGATCTCACTGAAATCCCTGCTTGCTAAGCAGAAGTTATTTTTGGCCGAAATAGCTCAGTTGGGAGAGCGTTAGACTGAAGATCTAAAGGTCCCTGGTTCGATCCCGAGTTTCGGCAAAAGCTCCCAATCTTTTCAGTTTTTTGAGGCGGGCCAGTGACCAAAAATCACTGGGTTCAAACTTCTCTGTATAACTGCTTCCCCACTGCCACAGAGCTATCTGTTTCCCAGTTGGCCAGAAACCAAGCACTTTCGGTTCCATGGTGTAATGGTCAGCACTCTGGGCTTTGAATCCAGCAATCTGAGTTCGAATCTCGGTGGAACCTGTGTGCTTTCTTGCCGCAGGAAAAGATAAAAACAGCACTAGTTTGGCACTGGTGACAGTCTTTGTGGCCCTGTGAACAACGGCTGCTCCAGGTAAGGTTCCATGGTGTAATGGTTAGCACTCCTACTCTGAATCCAGTGATCCGAGTTCAAATCTCGGTGGGACCTTTTTTGCAACCAATTTGCGCAGGACCATTTCTGAAATACTTTTTGGCAACTTTGAGTCCAAAAAAATTAACTAACGTAGAGACTGTGGCAGCATTGCATCAATGCTCAGTCGGTCTCTTTAGGGCAGTGGTTCTCAAACCTGTCGGGGAGGCACCCCTGCCCTGCACATTTTGATTGTCTGCCTTATTAGACACACCCAAATAAGGTCTTGCGGTCTCTATCAATGAGCTGATGATTTGAAACAGGTGTGTTAGATGAGGGAAACATTCAAAATGTGTAGGAAAGGGGTGCCTCCAGGACAGGTTTGAAAATCACTGCTTTAGGGAACTGTGCGTAAAATGGCAATGTTTTGCAACCAATTTGCACAGGATCATGTCGGAAATACTTTTTGGCAGCCGTGAGCCCAAAAAAAAAGCTAACGTGGGAGTGTCGCAGCATTGCGTCAATGCTCAGTCGGTCTCTTTGGGGCAATGGTTTTCAAACCTTTCCTGGAGGCAACCCTGTCCTGCACATTCCGAATGTCTCCCTTATTAGACACACCCAAATCAGGTCCTGCAGTCTCTACTAATGAGCTGATGATTTGAAACAGGTGTGTTAGATGAGGGGAAATGCAAAATGTGCAGGGCAGGGATGCCTCCAGGACAGGATTGAAAACCACTGATTTAGGGATGTGTGAGTAAAAGGGCAGGAGCCAACTTGGAAAATGCAGGCATCGATCCCGCTACCTCTCGCATGCTAAGCGAGCGCTCTACCATTTGAGCTAATTCCCCTGTCCTTTCCAGATCGACGAGCATAGCTGCGAATGACGGGCGTGATGCAAAGAGGCCATCCCTCCTCTGGGCTTGCACCTTTGCACTGGCCGCGATTGTGTTGTCGAATTAACAAAGGGATTTAGCTTTTGTGTTAAAGGACCTTCTCGGTCTTGTTACGCCAGTATGCATATGTGGATTCTTGTATTATGTAGACTACCTTGGATCACTCGGGTCATGCAGACAACTTCTCACCTCTTTTTCTCACACTGACTTAAAGAATAAGGAAGCGGTTCTCAATTCCAGTCCTCGCTCCCCAACGGTCTGCATATTTTGCATGTCTCTCTTTGTTAGCACAACTGATTCGGATAATCAGCTCATTAGAAGTGAGCTCCTTGCGATTGACATGGTCCCTACACAGTGTTCATTGCTCCCCACTCCCTGAGCAGGGGAAATCCGTCGAAGTTTACTTCACTTTGGAACATTGGTTCACGGATTTGCGCTGCGCAACGTCTTCACACATGGACAAGTGTGACATCATATACCCCTGTATACCTCTATGCACCTCTGTATTACTCACTTTGAATTGAACGTATACATACGCTTCGAACTTGAATCACGGAGGGATGTCATGTGATGTCCACTTCTCAGGGCACTTAGGTTCGAATGGAACAAATGTCTGAAGCTATACGAGAAACATACAAAATGTGAAGAGCAGGGGGCGCGAGGACTGGAATTGAGACCCGCTGGTCTAAGTGACATCTGACCGTTTCAGCTGTCCTTCCTAACATCCCTCTACATGTTAGATACAGCCACATTTTTAGGTCAGTTAAGAGGCCAACTTGCATTCGTTAGCCTTTCACACTGTCTCGAGGTCTTTGATTGCTTCCAAGTCAGTTCATGTCCCTTCCTTTGTTGATGCTGGAGCAACTCTTTTTTCTGGGTCTTGGACAAGAAGGCTCGTTGGTCTAGGGGTGGCCAGCCGCGAATAGTTGTCATGCGCTGACAGCCAATCAGACTGCAGCAGCTGGCCAAAGAGCGGAAATTACATCACAGCCAATCAGATTTTTTCATGCATTCATTTGGACCGGGGTTCGAATCCCACTCACACAGGTCTAAACTATTATTAAACTCAGCTTTATGCTTTTTAATAAATAAAAAAAATCTAACATTTAACAACATCTTACAGCTACAAAGTTTTTGAAATTTATGTCTTTCCTTTTTGGATTACAAAGCAAAGGATTATATAAAATAAACACAGTAAAATAATGCTAGTATACATTACATGATTATATAAAAACACAAATGGTTATATTAAATTACTTTTCAAATGTAAATTGAAGAAAATTTAATTTAACTGAGTAATATTCAAGTACTGAGTGAAAATTGATTGATGGAATAATGTAAGTCACACTTAAGATAACTGATCAAGTAAGAGTTTTCAAAACCATAGACACTGTAAAATATTAGTCATACGAAGTGGAAACAGCACTCGTGAAGCAATTTGTATTTTTCAGTTGTGTTTATTAAATGCTTTTAGCACCTTTTAAGATCAAGCCAAAATAATTAAATAAAAAAAGAATTCTGACAATATAAATAGATATTACAATCTCACACTAAAAAATTTAAATATACAGTATATACATGAGTTAAATATTTCTAAATAAGCTGCAAATTAATATCTCGTATTTTTCTTTAGACTCTTTCCAGGTCACCTCTTTCTCAATGCCCTGATGTTGGTAAATAAAGAAGACTTTAGCTTTACTTTTTTTCAAAAACTTTTTTGAACTTATTTCAGGATAGCCTGTGTGTGTGTGTGTGTGTGTGAGGACTGTTTGGATCCTGGCTAAGTTCCATTTCACAAAATCTGCACAAGTGAACAACGTGTTCATCTCCAGGCCTTTCGTGTTTTTGCAGTCCCGTTTCTTTGTGTCCTTCAGTTCAGTCTAAAGTGCTCCATTTCCATAAAGTCTTGGAATGACATCCTGGTGTTTACTTCTCTGCAGTCGTGTTTAATGAAGAACTGGTGTTCAGCAGTGTGGTCAGGTGCTTGACATAATGTGACGTGTAGTTTTGTGGTCATATGGAGCGTGCTGTTAGGATGTCTTCCTGTGGTGTTTATTAAGCACGTTGTCGATAGGCTCAGCGTTCGCTGTCCAGTACAAACACCCTGTCAGCAGTCTTCACAGGTCAGGTACGGCCAGCACATGCAGAGGTGACATACATGTAGCTCCTATACAGAGGGGAAACATGTGATCAATTTCTGCATCATGAACATTCAGAGTGAGGCTCGACATGAGACCCATGAGATGAGGACAGCGAGGACACAGACAGAGAACCAGTGGGATCTACAACAAGCTGAATATTGAGTTTAATGTGTAAGGAAACAGAGTTTCTTCAGGTTTATGAAGGTGAAGTTAAGACCTTTTTAAAACCAAGCAAATCAAATTTGAGGAACAAATGAGGAAAAACACAAATATGTTCTGTAAATGGAAATGTCTGGATGGTAGTATTAACTTCAGAGTTTGAAAACACAACTTCCAACAGATATTCATAATTTAATTTGACAGAAACACAATGAAAGCCTCTGCTCCCAGACACTACAACATTTCATATGTTACTGTACGTTCAGATCATGCTGCAAAATCATGCTGCCTTGTTTTCCAGTGAACATGCATAAATATTATTAAATAAAGATACATTTACTGGAGATACAAAATTACATGAAATACAAAGACTTGTTTGAAAGAATTGTGTGATTATAACAAGAAGTAATATCTGCCATTTAGGGAAAAAAAGTCACCTAAATTCAAAGAAAAGTTATAGTAAATCATTGACAAATATTTTTTTATTGTTTTAAGTGTAAACTAAGGAGCCCCGCACATGACATGCAAGAAAAAATAAATAAATTGTGTGCATGCTTTACTAATTTGCTGGCAATAGTAAATCGAGGGAACGCTATAGTAATCGTGTGCACGTTTTAGTACATTGAGGGAATGAATTAGTAAATCATACACACGTTTTAGCCTTATATTTTTTCCTGCATGTCATGTGCGAGGCTCCTTAGTAAACTCATTTAATTAGTGTTACATTTTTCAAGACTTCATTTTACATTTGCATCCTAAATTACATATTGATTGAAAGATATCTGCACTGGAAAACAAGACAAAACTCAGAGGAAGTGATTCATTCCTTTCAAACTTTCTTAAGGCATTAATTTGTGTAAGGGTAAATTAAGACATTTTAAGACTTTAAAACCTGCAGGAACTCTTGTGTGTTTGTTGTTAATGTGTTAAATATTCACCTGTCTCTGACTGAAGATCTGCTCGGGTCCCAGGAAAAGATGACAGCAAAGACACAATCAGTGAAGAAGCAGTGCTCTCTGAAAGAACAACAACAATATAGCAATATTAAAAAAGGAATAATTATAACTATATTACAGACACGAACAAACACACTCACACACATAAATAATACTTAAATTGTAACACATAATATTATATATATATATATATATATGTGTGTGTGTGTGTGTGTGTGTGTGTTTCTGTGTGTGTGTGTAAGCATTGGGACCGTATGATATTCACAAATAAAAGTTTTTAAATCCTGTAAGACTGTATGCAGTTTCATTGTAAAACTATAGTAATCTTGCTGTTCTTGGCAGACTGATATTCATTTAAAGTCTCATGACTGTCCTGTAAATATAATGCCAATGCAATAACAACAATAGTACATTTATTGTTGTGATTCTACTAAAATAACATGGCTAAATCATGGTTACTATAGTAAAACCATAGTCAGAAAACATTTTTGAACTGTGGAATACATGTAATCTCATCACAAAAGTGAAAATAATGTTTACTTCATTCATAATTCAACTTGTAATCAACAGATGACATGTTAATGATGACAAACAATACACAGAAACGTAAATCATGGCTATGTTCATTCATAATTTGCAAACAAATCTATCTAGGCTGAACTATAGTAAACCGTTTAGAAACGAGCAAAGTTTACCAACGTGATTTCATCATTAACGGTAACGAAACGTCAGCTGATATCACGTAAAGTATCTTACCTTTGATAGACGCTTGAGAATGCGTTGAATTTAACAACGGAGGCGATCGCTGTTGTGTGTTTTCTTCTTCTCCTTCTTCTGCGAATTCAAACTTCCCGCGGTGCCCAAAACCGGAAGAGCGCCACGAGAGCGCTAGCGGCCGACAGTATATTACATCCGTAGTGGTTTAGCACTACCATTGAGAATGAATGGGAAACGGTTTAGGGCCGTTTAGCTAAACAATTCAAGGCCGCGGCGCGGGAGACCCAGGTCCGATTCCCGGCCAATGCAGCAGAGGTCGCATTTTTAACGCCATGTTAGTCGTTCTTCATAAGCGGCAGCTGTCCACAGAGCCATGAGCACAGCGCGGCTTCACTCACTGGTGGTTGAGTGGCAGAGTTGTTGTTTCCCGCGCAGGGGACCCAGGTTCGATTCCCAGCAAAAGCAAAGCAGTGTATCTTGCTACTTTAGAAGTGGGCAACTTATCAGTGTTTTACAGGGAACTAGTGGAAGCACTCTAGACCACGCTTTTCCATGCTTGTTCAACGAAGTACACGCAATTATGGCTCATGCACCTGTGAAAAACTACTGAAGGCAATAAAAAGGCTGCAGGCAAGAAAGGTCAGGCTTAAAGAAACCAATGAGAGTAAACTGACCTGTTTGTTGTCTCTAAAAAACACCAGAAGAAAAATGTCCAGGGTCAATGCCGACCTGCATGAAAGTGGAATAAACTGCAAGGTAAGTAATGTAAGATCCCCAAGACAGCACTACAAGGTCACCGTTGGACAGTGGCTTGTTGGAAGAGCAGGGTAATGACTCCCAGCAAGAACTGACAAATCTGGTGCAGTCCAGGAGGCTGAGGTGCCCTGTGGTTCTTAAGGGAGCTGGTGGCCACAGAAGGTAACGCCTCTCACTTTTGATATTGACCTCCCCCACTCCCCTTTGCTCAGAGACACTTTTGCTCATATCAGTTCATCAAATACCCATGGAACTTGATCAGTTTGTCTGTCAGTTGTTCAACTTTAGCATTGGTCGATATTACCCAGTTGAAGAGATGTATTTTCCACATAAATCCGTAGAATTCCTGCGGAAATAGAGCATTGGTGGTTCAGTGGTAGAATTCTCGCCTGCCACGCGGGAGACCCGGGTCCGATTCCCGGCCAATGCAGCAGAGGTCGCCTTTTAACGCCATGTTAGTCATTCTTCATAAGCGGCAGCTGTCCGCAGAGCCATGAGCACAGCTCAGCTTCACTCACTGGTGGTTGAGTGGCAGAGTTGTTGTTTCCCGCGCAGGGGACCCAGGTTCGATTCCCAGCAAAAGCAAAGCAGTGTATCTTGCTACTTTAGAAGTGGGCAACTTATCAGTGTTTTACAGGGAACTAGTGGAAGCACTCTAGACCACGCTTTTCCATGCTTGTTCAACGAAGTACACGCAATTATGGCTCATGCACCTGTGAAAAACTACTGAAGGCAATAAAAAGGCTGCAGGCAAGAAAGGTCAGGCTTAAAGAAACCAATAAGAGTAAACTGACCTCTTTGTTGTCTCTAAAAAACACCAGAAGAAAAATGTCCAGGGTCAATGCCGACCTGCATGAAAGTGGAATAAACTGCAAGGTAAGTAATGTAAGATCCCCAAGACAGCGCTACAAGGTCACCGTTGGACAGTGGCTTGTTGGAAGAGCAGGGTAATGACTCCCAGCAAGAACTGAAAAATCTGGTGCAGTCCAGGAGGCTGAGGTGCCCTGTGGTTCTTAAGGGAGCTGGTGGCCACAGAAGTTAACGCCTCTCACTTTTGATATTGACCTCCCCCACTCCGCTTTGCTCAGAGACACTTTTGCTCATATCAGTTCATCAAATACCCATGGAACTTGATCAGTTTGTCTGTCAGTTGTTCAACTTTAGCATTGGTCGATATTACCCAGTTGAAGAGATGTATTTTCCACATAAATCCGTAGAATTCCTGCGGAAATAGAGCATTAGTGGTTCAGTGGTAGAATTCTCGCCTGCCACGCGGGAGACCCAGGTCCGATTCCCGGCCAATGCAGCAGAGGTCGCATTTTTAACGCCATGTTAGTCGTTCTTCATAAGCGGCAGCTGTCCGCAGAGCCATGAGCACAGCGCAGCTTCACTCACTGGTGGTTGAGTGGCAGAGTTGTTGTTTCCCGCGCAGGGGACCCAGGTTCGATTCCCAGCAAAAGCAAAGCAGTGTATCTTGCTACTTTAGAAGTGGGCAACTTATCAGTGTTTTACAGGGAACTAGTGGAAGCACTCTAGACCACGCTTTTCCATGCTTGTTCAACGAAGTACACGCAATTATGGCTCATGCACCTGTGAAAAACTACTGAAGGCAATAAAAAGGCTGCAGGCAAGAAAGGTCAGGCTTAAAGAAACCAATGAGAGTAAACTGACCTGTTTGTTGTCTCTAAAAAACACCAGAAGAAAAATGTCCAGGGTCAATGCCGACCTGCATGAAAGTGGAATAAACTGCAAGGTAAGTAATGTAAGATCCCCAAGACAGCACTACAAGGTCACCGTTGGACAGTGGCTTGTTGGAAGAGCAGGGTAATGACTCCCAGCAAGAACTGAAAAATCTGGTGCAGTCCAGGAGGCTGAGGTGCCCTGTGGTTCTTAAGGGAGCTGGTGGCCACAGAAGTTAACGCCTCTCACTTTTGATATTGACCTCCCCCACTCCGCTTTGCTCAGAGACACTTTTGCTCATATCAGTTCATCAAATACCCATGGAACTTGATCAGTTTGTCTGTCAGTTGTTCAACTTTAGCATTGGTCGATATTACCCAGTTGAAGAGATGTATTTTCCACATAAATCCGTAGAATTCCTGCAGAAATAGAGCATTGGTGGTTCAGTGGTAGAATTCTCGCCTGCCACGCGGGAGACCCAGGTCCGATTCCCGGCCAATGCAGCAGAGGTCGCCTTTTAACGCCATGTTAGTCGTTCTTCATAAGCGGCAGCTGTCCCCAGAGCCATGAGCACAGCGCAGCTTCACTCACTGGTGGTTGGGTGGCAGAGTTGTTGTTTCCCGCGCAGGGGACCCAGGTTCGATTCCCAGCAAAAGCAAAGCAGTGTATCTTGCTACTTTAGAAGTGGGCAACTTATCAGTGTTTTACAGGGAACTAGTGGAAGCACTCTAGACCACGCTTTTCCATGCTTGTTCAACGAAGTACACGCAATTATGGCTCATGCACCTGTGAAAAACTACTGAAGGCAATAAAAAGGCTGCAGGCAAGAAAGGTCAGGCTTAAAGAAACCAATGAGAGTAAACTGACCTGTTTGTTGTGTCTAAAAAACACCAGAAGAAAAATGTCCAGGGTCAATGCCGACCTGCATGAAAGTGGAATAAACTGCAAGGTAAGTAATGTAAGATCCCCAAGACAGCGCTACAAGGTCACCGTTGGACAGTGGCTTGTTGGAAGAGCAGGGTAATGACTCCCAGCAAGAACTGACAAATCTGGTGCAGTCCAGGAGGCTGAGGTGCCCTGTGGTTCTTAAGGGAGCTGGTGGCCACAGAAGTTAACGCCTCTCACTTTTGATATTGACCTCCCCCACTCCCCTTTCCTCAGAGACACTTTTGCTCATATCAGTTCATCAAATACCCATGGAACTTGATCAGTTTGTCTGTCAGTTGTTCAACTTTAGCATTGGTCGATATTACCCAGTTGAAGAGATGTATTTTCCACATAAATCCGTAGAATTCCTGCGGAAATAGAGCATTGGTGGTTCAGTGGTAGAATTCTCGCCTGCCACGCGGGAGACCCGGGTCCGATTGCCGGCCAATGCAGCAGAGGTCGCCTTTTAACGCCATGTTAGTCGTTCTTCATAAGCGGCAGCTGTCCCCAGAGCCATGAGCACAGCGCAGCTTCACTCACTGGTGGTTGAGTGGCAGAGTTGTTGTTTCCCGCGCAGGGGACCCAGGTTCGATTCCCAGCAAAAGCAAAGCAGTGTATCTTGCTACTTTAGAAGTGGGCAACTTATCAGTGTTTTACAGGGAACTAGTGGAAGCACTCTAGACCACGCTTTTCCATGCTTGTTCAACGAAGTACACGCAATTATGGCTCATGCACCTGTGAAAAACTACTGAAGGCAATAAAAAGGCTGCAGGCAAGAAAGGTCAGGCTTAAAGAAACCAATGAGAGTAAACTGACCTGTTTGTTGTGTCTAAAAAACACCAGAAGAAAAATGTCCAGGGTCAATGCCGACCTGCATGAAAGTGGAATAAACTGCAAGGTAAGTAATGTAAGATCCCCACGACAGCGCTACAAGGTCACCGTTGGACAGTGGCTTGTTGGAAGAGCAGGGTAATGACTCCCAGCAAGAACTGACAAATCTGGTGCAGTCCAGGAGGCTGAGGTGCCCTGTGGTTCTTAAGGGAGCTGGTGGCCACAGAAGTTAACGCCTCTCACTTTTGATATTGACCTCCCCCACTCCCCTTTGCTCAGAGACACTTTTGCTCATATCAGTTCATCAAATACCCATGGAACTTGATCAGTTTGTCTGTCAGTTGTTCAACTTTAGCATTGGTCGATATTACCCAGTTGAAGAGATGTATTTTCCACATAAATCCGTAGAATTCCTGCAGAAATAGAGCATTGGTGGTTCAGTGGTAGAATTCTCGCCTGCCACGCGGGAGACCCGGGTCCGATTCCCGGCCAATGCAGCAGAGGTCGCCTTTTAACGCCATGTTAGTCGTTCTTCATAAGCGGCAGCTGTCCCCAGAGCCATGAGCACAGCGCAGCTTCACTCACTGGTGGTTGGGTGGCAGAGTTGTTGTTTCCCGCGCAGGGGACCCAGGTTCGATTCCCAGCAAAAGCAAAGCAGTGTATCTTGCTACTTTAGAAGTGGGCAACTTATCAGTGTTTTACAGGGAACTAGTGGAAGCACTCTAGACCACGCTTTTCCATGCTTGTTCAACGAAGTACACGCAATTATGGCTCATGCACCTGTGAAAAACTACTGAAGGCAATAAAAAGGCTGCAGGCAAGAAAGGTCAGGCTTAAAGAAACCAATGAGAGTAAACTGACCTGTTTGTTGTCTCTAAAAAACACCAGAAGAAAAATGTCCAGGGTCAATGCCGACCTGCATGAAAGTGGAATAAACTGCAAGGTAAGTAATGTAAGATCCCCAAGACAGCGCTACAAGGTCACCGTTGGACAGTGGCTTGTTGGAAGAGCAGGGTAATGACTCCCAGCAAGAACTGACAAATCTGGTGCAGTCCAGGAGGCTGAGGTGCCCTGTGGTTCTTAAGGGAGCTGGTGGCCACAGAAGTTAACGCCTCTCACTTTTGATATTGACCTCCCCCACTCCCCTTTGCTCAGAGACACTTTTGCTCATATCAGTTCATCAAATACCCATGGAACTTGATCAGTTTGTCTGTCAGTTGTTCAACTTTAGCATTGGTCGATATTACCCAGTTGAAGAGATGTATTTTCCACATAAATCCGTAGAATTCCTGCGGAAATAGAGCATTGGTGGTTCAGTGGTAGAATTCTCGCCTGCCACGCGGGAGACCCGGGTCCGATTCCCGGCCAATGCAGCAGAGGTCGCCTTTTAACGCCATGTTAGTCGTTCTTCATAAGCGGCAGCTGTCCCCAGAGCCATGAGCACAGCGCAGCTTCACTCACTGGTGGTTGGGTGGCAGAGATGTTGTTTCCCGCGCAGGGGACCCAGGTTCGATTCCCAGCAAAAGCAAAGCAGTGTATCTTGCTACTTTAGAAGTGGGCAACTTATCAGTGTTTTACAGGGAACTAGTGGAAGCACTCTAGACCACGCTTTTCCATGCTTGTTCAACGAAGTACACGCAATTATGGCTCATGCACCTGTGAAAAACTACTGAAGGCAATAAAAAGGCTGCAGGCAAGAAAGGTCAGGCTTAAAGAAACCAATGAGAGTAAACTGACCTGTTTGTTGTGTCTAAAAAACACCAGAAGAAAAATGTCCAGGGTCAATGCCGACCTGCATGAAAGTGGAATAAACTGCAAGGTAAGTAATGTAAGATCCCCAAGACAGCGCTACAAGGTCACCGTTGGACAGTGGCTTGTTGGAAGAGCAGGGTAATGACTCCCAGCAAGAACTGACAAATCTGGTGCAGTCCAGGAGGCTGAGGTGCCCTGTGGTTCTTAAGGGAGCTGGTGGCCACAGAAGTTAACGCCTCTCACTTTTGATATTGACCTCCCCCACTCCCCTTTCCTCAGAGACACTTTTGCTCATATCAGTTCATCAAATACCCATGGAACTTGATCAGTTTGTCTGTCAGTTGTTCAACTTTAGCATTGGTCGATATTACCCAGTTGAAGAGATGTATTTTCCACATAAATCCGTAGAATTCCTGCGGAAATAGAGCATTGGTGGTTCAGTGGTAGAATTCTCGCCTGCCACGCGGGAGACCCGGGTCCGATTGCCGGCCAATGCAGCAGAGGTCGCCTTTTAACGCCATGTTAGTCGTTCTTCATAAGCGGCAGCTGTCCCCAGAGCCATGAGCACAGCGCAGCTTCACTCACTGGTGGTTGAGTGGCAGAGTTGTTGTTTCCCGCGCAGGGGACCCAGGTTCGATTCCCAGCAAAAGCAAAGCAGTGTATCTTGCTACTTTAGAAGTGGGCAACTTATCAGTGTTTTACAGGGAACTAGTGGAAGCACTCTAGACCACGCTTTTCCATGCTTGTTCAACGAAGTACACGCAATTATGGCTCATGCACCTGTGAAAAACTACTGAAGGCAATAAAAAGGCTGCAGGCAAGAAAGGTCAGGCTTAAAGAAACCAATGAGAGTAAACTGACCTGTTTGTTGTGTCTAAAAAACACCAGAAGAAAAATGTCCAGGGTCAATGCCGACCTGCATGAAAGTGGAATAAACTGCAAGGTAAGTAATGTAAGATCCCCAAGACAGCGCTACAAGGTCACCGTTGGACAGTGGCTTGTTGGAAGAGCAGGGTAATGACTCCCAGCAAGAACTGACAAATCTGGTGCAGTCCAGGAGGCTGAGGTGCCCTGTGGTTCTTAAGGGAGCTGGTGGCCACAGAAGTTAACGCCTCTCACTTTTGATATTGACCTCCCCCACTCCCCTTTGCTCAGAGACACTTTTGCTCATATCAGTTCATCAAATACCCATGGAACTTGATCAGTTTGTCTGTCAGTTGTTCAACTTTAGCATTGGTCGATATTACCCAGTTGAAGAGATGTATTTTCCACATAAATCCGTAGAATTCCTGCAGAAATAGAGCATTGGTGGTTCAGTGGTAGAATTCTCGCCTGCCACGCGGGAGACCCGGGTCCGATTCCCGGCCAATGCAGCAGAGGTCGCCTTTTAACGCCATGTTAGTCGTTCTTCATAAGCGGCAGCTGTCCCCAGAGCCATGAGCACAGCGCAGCTTCACTCACTGGTGGTTGGGTGGCAGAGTTGTTGTTTCCCGCGCAGGGGACCCAGGTTCGATTCCCAGCAAAAGCAAAGCAGTGTATCTTGCTACTTTAGAAGTGGGCAACTTATCAGTGTTTTACAGGGAACTAGTGGAAGCACTCTAGACCACGCTTTTCCATGCTTGTTCAACGAAGTACACGCAATTATGGCTCATGCACCTGTGAAAAACTACTGAAGGCAATAAAAAGGCTGCAGGCAAGAAAGGTCAGGCTTAAAGAAACCAATGAGAGTAAACTGACCTGTTTGTTGTCTCTAAAAAACACCAGAAGAAAAATGTCCAGGGTCAATGCCGACCTGCATGAAAGTGGAATAAACTGCAAGGTAAGTAATGTAAGATCCCCAAGACAGCGCTACAAGGTCACCGTTGGACAGTGGCTTGTTGGAAGAGCAGGGTAATGACTCCCAGCAAGAACTGACAAATCTGGTGCAGTCCAGGAGGCTGAGGTGCCCTGTGGTTCTTAAGGGAGCTGGTGGCCACAGAAGTTAACACCTCTCACTTTTGATATTGACCTCCCCCACTCCCCTTTGCTCAGAGACACTTTTGCTCATATCAGTTCATCAAATACCCATGGAACTTGATCAGTTTGTCTGTCAGTTGTTCAACTTTAGCATTGGTCGATATTACCCAGTTGAAGAGATGTATTTTCCACATAAATCCGTAGAATTCCTGCGGAAATAGAGCATTGGTGGTTCAGTGGTAGAATTCTCGCCTGCCACGCGGGAGACCCGGGTCCGATTCCCGGCCAATGCAGCAGAGGTCGCCTTTTAACGCCATGTTAGTCGTTCTTCATAAGCGGCAGCTGTCCCCAGAGCCATGAGCACAGCGCAGCTTCACTCACTGGTGGTTGGGTGGCAGAGATGTTGTTTCCCGCGCAGGGGACCCAGGTTCGATTCCCAGCAAAAGCAAAGCAGTGTATCTTGCTACTTTAGAAGTGGGCAACTTATCAGTGTTTTACAGGGAACTAGTGGAAGCACTCTAGACCACGCTTTTCCATGCTTGTTCAACGAAGTACACGCAATTATGGCTCATGCACCTGTGAAAAACTACTGAAGGCAATAAAAAGGCTGCAGGCAAGAAAGGTCAGGCTTAAAGAAACCAATGAGAGTAAACTGACCTGTTTGTTGTGTCTAAAAAACACCAGAAGAAAAATGTCCAGGGTCAATGCCGACCTGCATGAAAGTGGAATAAACTGCAAGGTAAGTAATGTAAGATCCCCAAGACAGCGCTACAAGGTCACCGTTGGACAGTGGCTTGTTGGAAGAGCAGGGTAATGACTCCCAGCAAGAACTGACAAATCTGGTGCAGTCCAGGAGGCTGAGGTGCCCTGTGGTTCTTAAGGGAGCTGGTGGCCACAGAAGTTAACGCCTCTCACTTTTGATATTGACCTCCCCCACTCCCCTTTGCTCAGAGACACTTTTGCTCATATCAGTTCATCAAATACCCATGGAACTTGATCAGTTTGTCTGTCAGTTGTTCAACTTTAGCATTGGTCGATATTACCCAGTTGAAGAGATGTATTTTCCACATAAATCCGTAGAATTCCTGCGGAAATAGAGCATTGGTGGTTCAGTGGTAGAATTCTCGCCTGCCACGCGGGGGCCAGCCGCGAATAGTTGTCATGTGCTGACAGCCAATCAGACTGCAGCAGCTGGCCAAAGAGCGGAAATTACATCACAGCCAATCAGATTTTTTCATGCATTCATTTGGACCGGGGTTCGAATCCCACTCACACAGGTCTAAACTATTATTAAACTCAGCTTTATGCTTTTTAATAAATAAAAAAAATCTAACATTTAACAACACCTTACAGCTACAAAGTTTTTGAAATTTATGTCTTTCCTTTTTGGATTACAAAGCAAAGGATTATATAAAATAAACACAGTAAAATAATGCTAGTATACATTACATGATTATATAAAAACACAAATGGTTATATTAAATTACTTTTCAAATGTAAATTGAAGAAAATTTAATTTAACTGAGTAATATTCAAGTACTGAGTGAAAATTGATTGATGGAATAATGTAAGTCACACTTAAGATAACTGATCAAGTAAGAGTTTTCAAAACCATAGACACTGTAAAATATTAGTCATACGAAGTGGAAACAGCACTCGTGAAGCAATTTGTATTTTTCAGTTGTGTTTATTAAATGCTTTTAGCACCTTTTAAGATCAAGCCAAAATAATTAAATAGAAAAAAGAATTCTGACAATATAAATAGATATTACAATATCACACTGAAAAATTAAAATATACAGTATATACACGAGTTAAATATTGCTAAGCGGCAAATTAATATCTCGTATTTTTCTTTAGACTCTTTCCAGGTCACCTCTTTCTCAATGCCCTGATGTTGGTAAATAAAGAAGACTTTAGCTTTACTTTTTTTCAAAAACTTTTTTGAACTTATTTCAGGATAGCCTGTGTGTGTGTGTGTGTGTGTGTGTGTGTGTGTGTGTGTGTGTGTGTGTGTGTGTGTGTGTGTGTGTGTGTGAGGACTGTTTGGATCCTGGCTAAGTTCCATTTCACAAAATCTGCACAAGTGAACAACGTGTTCATCTCCAGGCCTTTCGTGTTTTTGCAGTCCCGTTTCTTTGTGTCCTTCAGTTCAGTCTAAAGTGCTCCATTTCCATAAAGTCTTGGAATGACATCCTGGTGTTTACTTCTCTGCAGTCGTGTTTAATGAAGAACTGGTGTTCAACAGTGTGGTCAGGTGCTTGACATAATGTGACGTGTAGTTTTGTGGTCATATGGAGCGTGCTGTTAGGATGTCTTCCTGTGGTGTTTATTAAGCACGTTGTCGATAGGCTCAGCGTTCGTTGTCCAGTACAAACATCCTGTCAGCAGTCTTCACAGGTCAGGTACGGCAGCACATGCAGAGGTGACATACATGTAGCTCCTATACAGAGGGGAAACATGTGATCAATTTCTGCATCATGAACATCCAGAGTGAGGCTCCACATGAGACCCATGAGATGAGGACAGTGAGGACACAGACAGAGAACCAGTGGGGTCTACAACAAGCTGAATATTGAGTTTAATGTGTAAGGAAACAGAGTTTCTTCAGGTTTATGAAGGTGAAGTTAAGACCTTTTTAAAACCAAGCAAATCAAATTTGAGGAACAAATGAGGAAAAACACAAATATGTTCTGTAAATGGAAATGTCTGGATAGTAGTATTAACTTCAGAGTTTGAAAACACAACTTCCAACAGATATTCATAATTTAATTTGACAGAAACACACTGAAAGCCTCTGCTCCCAGACACTACAACATTTCATATGTTACTGTACGTTCAGATCATGCTGCAAAACAGGCTGTTCTTCCTCAGTGTTTTTGCCTTGTTTTCCAGTGAACATGCATAAATATTATTAAATAAAGATACATTTACTGGAGATACAAAATTACATGAAATACAAAGACTTGTTTGAAAGAATTGTGTGATTATAACAAAAAGTAATATCTGCCATTTGGGGAAAAAAGTCACCTAAATTCAAAGAAAAGTTATAGTAAATCATTGACAAATATTTTTTTATTGTTTTAAGTGTAAATTAAGGAGCCCCGCACATGACATGCAAGAAAAAAATAAATAAATTGTGTGCATGCTTTACTAATTTGCTGGCAATATTAAATCGAGGGAACGCTATAGTAATCGTGTGCACGTTTTAGTACATTGAGGGAATGAATTAGTAAATCATACACACGTTTTAGCCTTATATTTTTTCCTGCATGTCATGCGCGAGGCTCCTTAGTAAACTCATTTAATTAGTGTTACATTTTTCAAGACTTCATTTTACATTTGCATCATAAATTACATATTGATTGAAAGATATCTGCACTGGAAAACAAGACAAACATCAGAGGAAGTGATTCATTCCTTTTAAACTTTCTTAAGGCATTAATTTGTGTAAGGGTAAATTAAGACATTTTAAGACTTTAAAACCTGCAGGAACTCGTGTGTTTGTTGTTAATGTGTTAAATATTCACCTGTCTCCGACTGAAGATCTGCTCGGGTCCCAGGAAAAGATGACAGCAAAGACACAATCAGTGAAGAAGCAGTGCTCTCTGAAAGAACAACAACAATATAGCAATATTAAAAAAAGGAATAATTATAACTATATTACAGACACAAACAAACACACTCACATACATAAATAATACTTAAATTGATACACATAATATTATATTATGTATATATATATATATATATATATATATATATATATATATATATATATATATCCTTATGTGTGTCTCTGTGTGTGTGTAAGCATTGGGACTGTATGATATTCACAAATAAAAGTTTTTAAATCCTGTAAGACTGTATGCAGTTTCATTGTAAAACTATAGTAATCTTGCTGTTCTTGGCAGACTGATATTCATTTAAAGTCTCATGACTGTCCTGTAAATATAATGCCAATGCAATAACAACAATAGTACATTTATTGTTGTGATTCTACTAAAATAACATGGCTAAATCATGGTTACTATAGTAAAACCATAGTCAGAAAACATTTTTGAACTGTGGAATACATGTAATCTCATTACAAAAGTGAAAATAATGTTTACTTCATTCATAATTCAACTTGTAATCAACAGATGACATGTTAATGATGACAAACAATACACAGAAACGTAAATCATGGCTATGTTCATTCATAATTTGCAAACAAATCTATCTAGGCAGAACTATAGTAAACCGTTTAGAGGAGCAAAGTTTACCAACGTGATTTCATCATTAACGGTAACGAAACGTCAGCTGATATCACGTAAAGTATCTTACCTTTGATAGACGCTTGAGAATGCGTTGAATTTAACAACGGAGGCGATCGCTGTTGTGTGTTTTCTTCTTCTCCTTCTTCTGCGAATTCAAACTTCCCGCGGTGCCGAAAACCGGAAGAGCGCCACGAGAGCGCTAGCGGCCGAAAGTATATTACATCCGTAGTGGTTTAGCACTACCATTGAGAATGAATGGGAAACGGTTTAGGGCCGTTTAGCTAAACAATTCAAGGCCGCGGCGCGGGAGACCCGGGTCCGATTCCCGGCCAATGCAGCAGAGGTCGCCTTTTAACGCCATGTTAGTTGTTCTTCATAAGCGGCAGCTGTCCCCAGAGCCATGAGCACAGCGCAGCTTCACTCACTGGTGGTTGAGTGGCAGAGTTGTTGTTTCCCGCGCAGGGGACCCAGGTTCGATTCCCAGCAAAAGCAAAGCAGTGTATCTTGCTACTTTAGAAGTGGGCAACTTATCAGTGTTTTACAGGGAACTAGTGGAAGCACTCTAGACCACGCTTTTCCATGCTTGTTCAACGAAGTACACGCAATTATGGCTCATGCACCTGTGAAAAACTACTGAAGGCAATAAAAAGGCTGCAGGCAAGAAAGGTCAGGCTTAAAGAAACCAATGAGAGTAAACTGACCTGTTTGTTGTCTCTAAAAAACACCAGAAGAAAAATGTCCAGGGTCAATGCCGACCTGCATGAAAGTGGAATAAACTGCAAGGTAAGTAATGTAAGATCCCCAAGACAGCGCTACAAGGTCACCGTTGGACAGTGGCTTGTTGGAAGAGCAGGGTAATGACTCCCAGCAAGAACTGACAAATCTGGTGCAGTCCAGGAGGCTGAGGTGCCCTGTGGTTCTTAAGGGAGCTGGTGGCCACAGAAGTTAACGCCTCTCACTTTTGATATTGACCTCCCCCACTCCCCTTTGCTCAGAGACACTTTTGCTCATATCAGTTCATCAAATACCCATGGAACTTGATCAGTTTGTCTGTCAGTTGTTCAACTTTAGCATTGGTCGATATTACCCAGTTGAAGAGATGTATTTTCCACATAAATCCGTAGAATTCCTGCGGAAATAGAGCATTGGTGGTTCAGTGGTAGGAACGAATGAGATCCAGAAGCTGAAACATAGTTCAACGTCGGTAAATGCACTGTCCTTCTTATACTCCTGATGGCCACCTGTTTTCACCGTTCGAGCAGAGCCCCACAGCCCAGGCCCACAACACCCCCCCAATAAAATGAGACTTCAAATTAATATGCTATTATAATCATTATTTATATTATAAAAAATAATTTTGTAGGTTTCAACCATTAGTGGTAGAATGGGTAGGTTTTAGGTGTAGTGTGGTTCTCCTGGTTAGGTTTAGGTGCGGTGTGGTTGTCCTGGTTAGGTTTAGGTGCGGTGTGGTTGTCCTGGTTAGGTTTAGGCACGGTGTGGTTGTCCTGGTTAGGTTTAGGTGCGGTGTGGTTGTCCTGGTTAGGTTTAGGTGCGGTGTGGTTGTCCTGGTTAGGTTTAGGTGCAGTGTAGTTGAACTGGGTAGGTCTTAAGGCCCAAGGGTTATTTTTAAAGAAAGGAAAAAAGAAAAAAAAAAAAAAAAAAGAAAAAAAAGAAAAAATAGAAAGAAGAGGAAATATAAAAAATATATAGAGCAATTCAGATTTAATCAGGCCTTCCCTCTCTCAGACCTCATTGAGGCCCCTGGGGTATAATGTACCCAGTTTTTTAATCCAACTTCTCTCCGCCTGGAGTCTATCTTTTAGAAGCCAGAGTGAGTTGGCTTGGAGCACCGTGGCTCTGAGAGAGGGAAGGCAGTGGGACATGAAGTGTCTTACAATGAATCTACGTTTCTCTATTTTGTTTATTATGTTATGAGTATGCTGATAAATTCTCTTTCTAAGTTCATTCTTCGTCTGTCCCACGTATTGTCTCTTGCACTTATTGCAAAAGATCATGTATACACAGTTGGCGGTTTCCACTGAAGTATTTGAATCAACCTGAAAGATCTGTTTACTGGTCCTATTCTTTACCCATCTCAAATACACATAATATTTACACGACCCTGCTTTGGGATTCATATTGGTACTGGAACTTTGTATTTTACTTTGTACTAGAATATCCAAAAGATTTTTATTTCTTTTATAGGCCGCAATTGGTTTGTGATTCTGTAAATGAGAAGTCTCTTTCAATAACGTAGTGAAATTTTGTTTAGTAGCCCTATTTAGTTGTGTGCTCTGAGATGAGTAAAAGGTGACCAAAGGTATAATTTTTTCTTCTGTATTTTGAGCTGGCAGTGCAGGTGTCTCAATGTAATCTTTGAATTCTTTTAAGACATTTCTCAAAAACGGTCTCGTATAACCTCTGTGTTTGAGTGCTTTAAATAAAATTTTGGTTGCTTTTAAGAATTCTTCTTTCTGTGAACATATACGGTGGAATCTCAGCAATTGTGATTTAAGTATCCCTTTGAAGGTGTGTCTCGGGTGAAAACTGCTCCTATGTAATAGGCAGTGTGTATCAGTCTCCTTAAAGTAGACTTTATAGTCCAGCTGATTGTTCTGTTGAAATTTAAGTCCTTTATATGTCACTACATCTAAAAAATTAACTCTTTCACTGTCCAACTCAAATTTAATTTTAATAGATCTTTCATGTTGATTCAAATGCTCAGTAAATTTCATAAAATCCTGTTTTGAGTACGTCCACACTCCCCAGATGTCATCTAAAAATCTGAAATACGAAAACGGTTTGAGCGGTGCCGTAGCCAAAGCAGTCTCTTCCCAATGGGCCATGAAAATGTTAGCATACGAGGGTGCGAAGCGTTTTCCCATTGCAGTTCCTTTTATTTGTAAGAAGTATTTCGAGTTGAATTCAAAATCGTTTTTAGTCAAGTTGATTTCCAGTAACTTTAATAAATATTCATCCGGTCGTTTGCTGTCCGGGTATCTGCGCATGCACTCCCGTACTGCTTCAAGGCCTGCTCTGGTTTCTATGTTTGTATAGAGACTGTCGACGTCAATTGTGAACAACAGTGAATCAGAAGGGATCCTGAGTCCCTGGGTCTTCTGTATAAAATCATAGGTATCCTTTAAATAACTGTTATGTTTCTGTGATATACTACTTAAATGATATTCGATAAATTCAGCTATATTATATGTTTCGCTATTACAATCGGATACTATCGGTCTCCCTGGTGGTATCTTATCTGGAACACTCCAACTTTTCGAATTTTTGTGTATTTTTGGGAGTAAATAAAATCTTCTAGCTCTCGGTACTCCTGGACCCAACAGGTATTCCTTCTGTTTACTGTTGATGATTCTGTTTTCGTACATCTCTTCTAGGATCTCCTTGACTTCTATCTGGGTATGTGGATAAATAGGCCCTACTAGAGGGCTATAATGTTCAGTATTCTCGAGTTGTCTCATACCTTCCCAAATGTAGTCGTTCCTACTCATAATTACAACCGCGTTGCCTTTATCGGCCGGTTTTATAACTATCTTTTTGTTTTTCTTTAAATAACTCAGTGCTCTTTCTTCACTGGTGGTCAGATTGGAGATCTCGTTTCTTTCCCAGTGTAAATGTTTAAATGCTTTTAAATCAGCTTCCACAATTTGTGTTATCTGTTGGGGTAGACTGGAGAAAGGGGGAGTCCAATCTGAACCACCAGTGAACGGTTTCTTTTCTTTTCTATTTATTTTTCCTTCAAAAAAGGCTTCCAACTTAAGCCTTCTGTGGTATTTCTGAAGGCCTCTGAGTAATTCACCTCTTTGTGTTTTTTTATTTTTTGGTGCAGGAACGAAAGACAGTCCCTTCAATAAGACTGCCGTCTGATCTTCTGTAAGTTCAAGTGATGGTGCTAGATTCACAATTAATCTCTCAGTGCCATCACTCGGCCTGATGTTCACGGGAAGTTTAAACGATCTATCCAATGGTTCAGCATTGCTTTCGCTGTTCCAGCGGTCCAGTGTATACCATCCTCCTCCACCACAAACTCCTCTTTGGGGAGTTCCTCAATAGAGACCAATGTGTCCCTTATATATTTGTTAATCTTCTCTAGATGGACCTGTTCTTCCAAGGGTAATTTTTCTGAGAAGTTTATCAATGGGAAGTACAAAGCCGTGTGTGGTAATCGGCTTCTCGCCATTCTGTATGTTCTGTGTATCTCTTTAACGGTTAGCTCAATACATCTCTGTGCTCTGTTATTAATCCCTAGAGAAAAGATCAACAACTCGGGCTCCATTGCCATGGTGGCCTTTTCCATCAAGTTGCCCGCGTGTTGGAATTTAGCTCCCGGGAAACAGTCGATCTGCAAGTCTGCATGATTAAAGGTGGAGATTCTGCCCACATTGGAGTCCCCAATGATGACATATTTTCTTTTGAGGTTTAGACTCCAATCTTGGTTCTTTCTGGTGGTTTGAACATGTTTACTGGGTCTGCCCAGCGATCTTGGGGTCTCTGGTGTCCCAGGAAGCACTTGTTCCAACACGCGGTCAAATTCTGTCCCTTTCTCTTTTTCTAAACAGGCTGCTTCATCTATCTGTCCTATTTCATCCGCATTCTCCTCTAAAAATCTCGTGAGAGCAGAATGTGGAGCGATATTGGTAAGGGAACCTTCATTAGATCCCTCTGAAAAAAGGAAAGGTGAAGACTCCACCCTAGTAAGGGAAGGTCGTGCAGTCACGGGTGGCTGATGTACTTGAGCTACTGTGATAACTCTATTATGTCTTAAAGTGTTTTCCTGTACCATTATTTCATTAACACCCTCTCTTGTAGTGATCTCTCCATCTTTGATGGTGTTAGCTCCCTCCGTTGTAGGAGGTCGAGCCTGTTTTGCTGTGTTTATTTCCCCACTGGGTAGCTCAGTGATCTTATCTTCTTCCAGCAACAGTCTCTGGTAGATTCTATGGGGTGTTCTTTGTTCCAAGGGTGCTTGTGGCCTGACAGGCGTTGGTACTATGGCTGGAGGTTCTAACGGTGGGAAATCTTCTTCATCGAATGACCACTCTCCTCTACCCCTATTTGTCGGTGGAGTTCTTTGTTCCACCAGAATGGGTGAGGTCTGTGCGTTCACGGTTTCTCTCTGTGTCACTTCCATAATTTGATCCTGTACACGTGTGTCAGTGATTGTGCTCGTGGGAGCTCGAACATTGTGTCTCTTTCCCCCACCATTTCTCTCAGTGGTCATGTGTGCCAGAAACAACGCTTCCGTTTTCTCAAAGACCTCCTCTGTGATTTTGTTTCTATAGTTCTTTCTGGCCCAGTTACACGCCACCTCGAAAGCCCGTTTCCAATCGTCCTGATCCGTTCTCTCTTTCAGTTCTACGATTGTTCGATCTATTTCTTTCTCGTAATGTTCCTCTAAAATCACTTGTGTGTTATACATCCAATTTTTTGCATTGCCCACCAACAATTCTGCAGTTCTTCTTGTTGGGGCTGCTGGTTTCACTGTATTAATCAAGAGCTCTGTTAGTCTCTTAAAGCCACGTGGGGTATTATTCGTGACTTTAATAGTGATTTTTTGTAAGTGATGTACAGTGCGTGTGAGTTCATACATCAACTTCATTGTCAATTTAAGTTTAGGAGATGGTGGTGTGTACACTGAGTCTCCATTATGTTTGGACTGGTCAAAGTACCTTTGACGCCCCCCCTGTCTTTCTCTTCCAGGGGGAAAGCGGTTTCCTCTATCCCTATTTTTGTAGCGTGTGTTGTAGTTGTATATATTGCTATTGTAGTATTCTCTCTGTGTGTACCTCGGTGGTGATTCCTCGTCAAAATCTATAACATCCAATGGTTTTTGACCTCGTGGAGGTGCCCACCGTGTAAATTTACGATTGTGACCCTTTCTGTTTTTCATTTTGTTCTGAGTAATCGGTTCGTGTATGAACTCATTTCTTTTTCTCCATGTTAGATCCACACGAGCCTCCGTGTTTGCTGTGTGTTCCTCATCAAATCTCAAAAGGTCACGGTTTTCTCTGTTGTCATAATCTGTTTCTCCGAAGTCATAGTCGGTTTTTCTAAAGTCAAAATCAGTATTTCTGTGTGCCCACCGTATCAATTTACGATTGTGACCCTTTCTGTTTTTCCTTTTATTCTGAGTAATCGGTTCATGTGTGAACTCATTTCTTTCTCTGTTGTCATAATCTGTTTCTCTCAAGTCAAAATCGGTATTTCTGAAGTCCTGATTAGTTCTTCTGTTGTCAAAATCGGTTTCTCTAAAGTCACGTTCGGTGTGAATGAAATCAAAAATAGTAGGGAGGCGTCTTTTGCCTCCACCTTCATTTCTGTTCCATCTTTGTGAATAGTTAGCCCGTATACGGGCTTTTGGGGGGGCATCCTCCCTTCCCAAGCGGCGAAAATTATTTTTAAATTCTCTAAATGAGCGGTCCCTGTCCTCAAACCGCCTCGGGAAATGAGAAGTGCCAGCACGGTTGTGTGTTATGAAATTTCTGTTGTGAGATTCTCTCTCGTGCTCAGCTTGATGTTCATCTAGATCGATACGTCGACGTGGGACTTCTCCTCGTTCCCTACGTGCTCTGTATGCGTACATATCAGCTGATGACACGTTCAAAAATCAAAACAAATTCCCAGGAATTTCAAAACTAAACGACGCTCAGTGAACTCGCGACGTTTCGAAGCAAAGCAGCTTCTTCTTCAGGCAGTGTAACACTATAGCGTCGTTAAGGCGATTAGTAACTGTGGAAACACGAGTGCAGGTGTTGCTACTCTGAGTGATTCGGTGCGAATGATTAGAACCGCGCCCCTCCCGCTATTAAGTATCCACGAGGTCGCTGTGATGACGTCATCTCTCCACGCCTCGGATAATGCCGCTATGATGGTAAAAACACGGTTTAAAACTGTTTACAAATATGAAACTTCAAAATCTTGTTCTTGAAAAATACTTCTATTCATTCTCCATCGTATTCAACCTTTTTTGTTCTTTTAATAAAGTGCCCTTGGTGGCAATCATGAAAATACTGCTTTTGCTGAGTCATTTTCCCATTCACCTTCAGTTGTCTTCATTTGAGTGTCTTAAATCATGAATATTAGAGTTGTGACGTTCGCGAACGAACCGATTCTTTTGAACGGCTCATAAACATGAACGATGGGAGCCGAGTCGCGACTGGAGAGGAGCCGTTCTTTCTATCGTTCTTTTTTCCTATGCGTGTTCATACAAATGAGCTCCGCCAGGAGACAGAACAGTTATAGGGGGAGGGGCGCACCCAGCGCAGGCCAACCCTTTATAGCGTGATGATATTAGTTATTAGTTGTGCATGCATTTACATTGCATTTTGTGTTCATTTAAAACTTATTTTAAAATCATTAAAAATGTTCTTTTGTGATACTGTACTTGTATAGAAATGTTTCACTAAAAGCTGTTTTCCACAGACATTCATTGCAGCCCACTTTGTTATTGTTCATTGACTTGAAGGGGCTGATGTCCTATTTGCAAAGTTTACAGTAGTAATAGTATGTAGTATGTAGACATTTCCATTTTATTTATTCTAATTTTATCTACTTAAAAAAAAAATTAGTTTTCTATCAATATGTTCTTGTGTGATAACAATGTTCTTGTGTGGAAGTGTTTGTAGTAAAAGCTGTTTTGCACAGAAATTCATTGCAGCCGGCTTTGTTTTTTATGTTTATTTGTGAGTAGGTATTGTATGAATAACATAAGTCAACGTAGTTTTACACACACACACACACACACACACACACACACACACACACACACACACACACACACACTTTGTACTAAAGGTAAATCAAAATAATGATGTCACTGTCTAAGCAGAGGGATTTGTGCAACCCTATGGAATATAGTCGACACATGAGAAATGAGGTAATAATCAATATTTCAGAATAATTCAAACTCAGATATTGGTGTGTGATATCTGAGCTTTAATTATTTGACTACAAATCTCACCTCATAATACCTCCCAGTGATTATTTCCAGGATAAACTGAGATGCTCCCAAGCTGGCTTCTTAAAACTGACTAAATATTTAAAAAGAGCCAAAAGAGCCATTCTTTTGAACGGCTCTTTGAAAGGAACGGATCGCGAAGATCCGGATCCCCTCAAAGAGCCATAAATCCCATCACTAATGAATATCCACTTTTAGCTTCACCATTTATCACATTAAGGGGCACTGTAATTTTTAAATCTCATGTGCTATATTTATCAATTGTTTTTAAACTTAGATTTCTATGAATTAATAGTTAACTCAGTCATTGCTGATCCTCCGATTTTATATAAATGTATTTATTTTATTTCTAGAATGTGATCATGTAAATTTTAATTTGTTTATCATGTTTTTATAAATTCACACTAAGTCATTTTATTATGTCTACTATATATCTATGATAAAGATGATATAGGATATAGAATATGTAATGATTATATTTTATTTCATTTTTATAGGAGAATATTTTTTCATAAACCGTGATTCACTATAGCGTTCGAGAGGTCTTGTGTTTTAATCATCCGCTCACATTTCAGTTCCACCATTATATTTATCAATAATATGTATATTTAACCATTCAACTGTGTATTATTTACTTCATCCGAATTGCTCAACATTTCCTCCAAAATTAGTATGTAAATGTATATCCGTTCGTATACCGCAAGAAACCAACACTACATTAGAACTATCTTAGAATTAATTTTACGTAATAAAATAGAATTGAGTTATTCATCGGAATGTACCCTTCATTATGATGAGAGAACGTGCGGACCAGGGCCACAGGACTCCGCCCCGCAGATCCCACAGGCCCACAGGCGAGGTACTGGCTGTGTTAGGAACGAATGAGATCCAGAAGCTGAAACATAGTTCAACGTCGGTAAATGCACTGTCCTTCTTATACTCCTGATGGCCACCTGTTTTCACCGTTCGAGCAGAGCCCCACAGCCCAGGCCCACAACACCCCCCCAATAAAATGAGACTTCAAATTAATATGCTATTATAATCATTATTTATATTATAAAAAATAATTTTGTAGGTTTCAACCATTAGTGGTAGAATGGGTAGGTTTTAGGTGTAGTGTGGTTCTCCTGGTTAGGTTTAGGTGCGGTGTGGTTGTCCTGGTTAGGTTTAGGTGCGGTGTGGTTGTCCTGGTTAGGTTTAGGCACGGTGTGGTTGTCCTGGTTAGGTTTAGGTGCGGTGTGGTTGTCCTGGTTAGGTTTAGGTGCGGTGTGGTTGTCCTGGTTAGGTTTAGGTGCAGTGTAGTTGAACTGGGTAGGTCTTAAGGCCCAAGGGTTATTTTTAAAGGAAAAAAGAAAAAAAGAAAAAAAAGAAAAAAAAAGAAAAAATAGAAAGAAGAGGAAATATAAAAAATATATAGAGCAATTCAGATTTAATCAGGCCTTCCCTCTCTCAGACCTCATTGAGGCCCCTGGGGTATAATGTACCCAGTTTTTTAATCCAACTTCTCTCCGCCCGGAGTCTATCTTTTAGAAGCCAGAGTGAGTTGGCTTGGAGCACCGTGGCTCTGAGAGAGGGAAGGCCGTGGGACATGAAGTGTCTTACAATGAATCTACGTTAGGATTAGAAAAAATCCAAGAGCTGAAGCACAGTCCAGCTCTGGTAATGTGCAGTCCTTCAATACTCCTTCTGGCCGCTCTCCCGACTCAGCCGAGGCCTGCCCCCACGGCCTAGGCCCATCGCTGCACCACCAATATATTTGGTCTTTTTATCGTTGAACCACAGATAGTGAGATTTTTAAAAGTATGAATGAGTATTGTTTTTTAATAATATTAGTGCTATTTATTAAGGCTGTTATATTATTTATTAATACTTATGAGTAATACTTCTCCATGTGATTTATTAGGGGTAGAACGGGTAGGGTTAGGATAGGTGGGGTCAAATGATACGTCGGGGGGTGGAAAGGGTAGGTTTCGGGACGGTGGGGTTGTTCTCCATGTAATTTATTAGGGGTAGAATGGGTTAGGTTAGAGTTAGGATTAGAAAAAATCCAAGAGCTGAAGCACAGTCCAGCTCTGGTAATGCGCAGTCCTTCAATACTCCTTCTGGCCGCTCTCCCGACTCAGCCGAGGCCTGCCCCCACGGCCTAGGCCCATCGCTGCACCACCAATATATTTGGTCTTTTTATCGTTGAACCACAGATAGTGAGATTTCTAAACGTATGAATGAGTATTGTTTTTTAATAATATTAGTGCTATTTATTAAGGTTTTAATATTATTTATTAATACTTATGAGTAATACTTCTCCATGTAATTTATTAGGGGTAGAACGGGTAGGGTTAGGATGGGTGGGGTCAAATGATACGTCGGGGGGTGGAAAGGGTAGGTTTCGGGACGGTGGGGTTGTTCTCCATGTAATTTATTAGGGGTAGAATGGGTAGGGTTAGGATAGATGGGGTAAAATGATACGTCGGGGGGTGGAAAGGGTAGGGTTAGGGTTAGGGTTAGGGTTAGGTTAGGTTAGGTTAGGTTAGGTTAGGTTAGGTTAGGTTAGAGGTTAGAGTTAGGGTTAGGTTAGGTTTATGTAAAGTCCAATAATCGAGCTCCAGAGGAGCCCGAATATAGTTGTGCACTGTCCATTCTATCAACTGGCCGCTCCACACGCATAAGAAACCGAGAATCAGGAATGCCCGCATCGATAGCCCACTGTCCACTCTCCGGTCCACCATACAAAACAAAGATGATCACGTATATTCACAGATATAAGAAGGAAAAAAGGAAGAGGAATAATCTCCACCTCTGAAAAAGATCCTGTATAGATGTAAATTAAGTTTTTGAACCCCCATGGACTGTTTTTAGTTTTTTTAATAACCAGGATGAATAAAATGATAGGAAAGGATAGTAGTTTTACAGTAACTCTGTATGGAGTTAACTGTGCTTCACTCCATATTAGAAAAAGGAACAATGTATCAGTTTAAAGCCCTTTATTCTATGCATGTTTTTAATCCCCATGAACTTTTTTAACACATTTATTTATTTATTTATAATAATCATCATTTTAAGGTTTATGATATATTAATAAAAGAGTCGTGAATGAATAATATATGTATTTTTAATAAAATGATATAATAATCATGTTGGGGTAAAAACCATGCGGGTTGTCGAGACCAGGGCTATATTCGTATCCGGTTTGTGCGGCAGAGGGTAAAAATCATAAGGGGTGAAGCAAAACAAAAAGATACTGACGGTTAAGTTTAGGTTTGGGGTGTGGGTGGGGGTTAGACAGTAGCGGGCTAGCCATACAAGGGGTCATTACTCCAGGTCAACTAAGGTTAGGTTTAGGGAGAGGAATGGGTGGGCGGATAACAGAGCTGGACAATTTTCTAGCAGTCTGAGGGCATTTTAAGACTCGTTTAGCCCTCGGGGAAACCGCGTGTCCAGTTTTTTTATCCACACAGCCTCTGCTCGAAGACGGTCCTTCAGTGACCAACAGGGATTAGCCTGCAAGCCTGTGGCGCGTAGCGCGTCGACACCATGTGCAAGGAAATGCTGGACGACGTGTCTTCGTTTTTCTATTTTATGGGTTATATTATGAACATGCTGGTAAATTCTAACTCTGAGTTCGTTCTTCGTCTGTCCAATATATTGCCTCTTGCATTTGGTGCAAAACACTAAATAAACACAGTTGCAGGCCTCGTGCGAAAGTGCTCTGGGGAGCTGAAAGACCGTCCTCGAAAAGCGACTGACCACCATATGAGCAGATAAATAATACTTACAGCGGCCTACTCTGCCTTTCGGGGGATTTTTGTAAATTTTGCTCTGCACTAGACGATCCAACAAATTGGTATTTCTGCGGTAGGCCGCGATGGGCCGGTGTCGCTTGAGGAACTTCGATGGCTCTATAAATTTTTGAAAATTGGCTTTAGTGCACAAATTGAGTTGCTGGCTTTGAGGAGAAAAGTGTGCGACTAAGGGCACTATTTTGTCTCTTGGAGGGGTCACGTCCATTTGAATCACTTTTGATTGATCGAACGTTTTCAGCACTTTTCTCAGAAAGGATCGAGAATACCCTCTCTGTTTGAGGGCAGAGAAAAGAATCTTGACAGCTGCAAAAAATGATGTCTCCTGTGTACAGATTCTTTTAAATCTAAGCAGCTGCGATTTGATGATCCCTCTGAACGTGTGCTTAGGATGGAAACTGTTTTTATGCAACAAAGAGTGGGTATCCGTGTCCTTGAAATAGACTCGAAAGTCCAGCAAGCCAGTCCGTGCAAAATCTGGTCCCTTGAACGACACTACATCTAAGAAATTAACCTCATTGGCGTCTATTGTATATTTAATTTTTATAGATCGTTGATGGCCGTTCAAGTGATCAGTGAACTCTACAAAATCTGCCATCGAATGGGTCCACACTCCCCAAATGTCGTCCAGGAACCGATAATAGGAATGAGGCCGCTTAGGGGCCGTGGAAAGTGCACTGCGCTCCCATTCGGCCATGAAAATATTGGCGTATGATGGGGCAAATTTCTTGCCCATGGCAGTGCCCTTCACTTGTAAATAAAATTTGGAGTCAAATTCGAAATCATTTTTAGTTAGATTAATTTCTAGTAATTTTAAGATATATTCATCAGGTCGGTTGGGGTCCGGGTACTGCCGCATGCACTTTTCCACGGCCCCTAAGCCGGCCTCAGTCTCAATGTTTGTGTAGAGACTGTCTATATCAATAGTAAATAATAGAGCGTTAGGAGGTATAATAATATTTTTTATTTTATTTATGAAATCATATGTGTCTTTGAGATAGCTCGGGTGGCGCGTCGAGATGGGGTTTAAAAAGTGTTCAATGTACTCTGCAGTGTGATAGGTCTCACTGCTGCAATCGGAGACAATAGGTCGGCCGGGGGGTATTTCCCCCGGTTTACTCCACTTTTGTGGCTCTTTATGTGCGTAAATGTGCGTTTATGGCGTAGTTGTCTGCCCTTATCAATTGTGTGATCTGAGGAGGGAGACTGCCGAGTGAGGGCGTCCACTCTGAGGGCCCAGTGAACGGGATTTTCTGTTTTTTTGTTTTCTTTCCTTCAAAAAACGTTTCCAATTTGATACGGCGATGGTAAGTTTGCATGTCTTTCAGCAGCTGTATTTTCTGCGTTTTGATCCCCTTTGGGGCTGGGATAAATGAAAGACCTCTAAGCAAAACCGTCCGTTGTGCCGGAGTCAATTGGAACGTCTTTGACAAATTAACAATTAATTTATTTTGGTTATTTTCTTCTTTTCTGGGACTCACTAATTTATCTAGTTTAAATATTCCAGCCAGTGGTTGAAAATGGCCCTAGCGGTTAGTGCTCTCCAATGGATTCCGTCATTTTCCACTCTAAACTGTTCGTACGGCAAGGCCGGAATGATGCCTCCTCCTCTCTTGATGTGGCTGTTAATATGTTCCACCATTTCCTGTTCCTCAAGAGGGAGGTCGGGCGAGTAATTGATGATCGGAATGAGCACCTCCGTGTTAGGCAACCTCGCAGCGGCAGCGGCTCTGGCTTTTTGCAGCTCGGCCAGCGCATTGATTTTAAATCTCTGTTGTCTGTTGTTCAGACCAAAAGACAGGATTATTTTATGTGGTTCTTCCACAATTGTGGCTCCCGTCAATAAGTTCGCTGCATGCTGCCATTTAGCTCCCGGGAAGCTATCTATCTGTAACTCGGGATAATTGTGCTTTGGCAGACGAGCGATGTTTGAGTCTCCAATGATCACGAACTTTTTGGTTAGAATGAGACTCCAGTCTTGTAGCTTGCTACTAGTGTTAGCGTGCCGAGTTGGTCGTGTGAGTAAACCGCCATGAATGGTGGACTGTACGCTGCGAGGTTGTTCTGCACTGGTAGAAGCCTGTTGGGACTTTTCAACCACTGGTGGTACACTTAAATGTTTTTGCTTGCTGGAGTGCTTCCCTCTTGTGGGCTCTTTCCCAAGAGGATTTAAACTATCTTTTTCTGAGTCACGCACCATATGATCACCGAGTGGAGGGACTTCTCCTAAGGCCTGTATGGGCCTCATTGCCGTGTTTTCGGCTATAGTGACCTCAACCTGAGCCTGTATGGGCTCCGGCTCTGCGTACTCATTAGCACCATCAGCGCGGTGGGCCTGTATGGGTCCCACTTCATGGTTTGGTTCCTCCTCTCTGCGTTCTTGCTGGGAGGGGGAGAAGCCCGAGAGGTTATCGCATGCTTCACGCAGAAACGCTGTGAGCGGTGAGGGAGGTTTAAGTGGTGCTTCCTCCTCGTCGTCTGAAAATAAGACTAGACTAAGCGGGGGAGAACGATCTGCACGTTTAAACACCGCCTGCGTAAGTGGTTCATTACGTGGTAGAGAGCCCTCAGAGACTTCTCCCTCTACCAGCAAGAAATTATTAGAGGTCGGCTCATTGTTCTCTTCAGTAGGGGCCTCCACCCGGTCTGTCATCATCTGTTTTGGTGAATGTGGATGTTGTGGGGAGGTCTCCTCTGGGAGAACAATATGTACTTTTTTACCCCGAGTCACCCTTTGCGTTTTGGGAGGAGGAGATGTAATCAGAATCGGTTGGAGAACCCCCATAGGGTCCAGCGGGTTGTCATCGGCCGCCTCTTCATCAAAAGACCAGTCCCTCCTATGTGTCGTGTTAGCATTTGCGAAAAGGCTTGGGGAAGTTTGTATTTCTATGTTTTGCACATTGGGTGGAGGTCGTACAGTGATTTGGGGAGGAACAGTGTGGTGTACAGAGGGTGTAGAAGCGACTACTTGGGCGTAGGAGCGGATGTTAGATGTAGAAGGCCCAGGTTCACTGGGAGGGCTCCGTGGCGGAGCAGGTTGCTCCGTCTCACAGAGTTCAACAGTGATGAGGGCCTCTGTTCTCTCAATTATGTCTTTATCAATTTTTGCTCCATAATTTTTAGAAGCCCACCCAGAAGCAATCTCAAAGGCTTGTGCCCAATCTTTCGGTTCTGTCTCCTCCTTAATTTCCTGTAACGTGACCTCCACTTGATCCTCATAGTGCTGTTCCAGGATCAGCTGGGTCGTGTAGGCCCAATTTAGTGCACTGCCTTTGACCATTTGTGTAACCGTCTCATTGGGGAAGGCTGGTCTGATGGTATTAGTTAAGAGGCTGGCTAACCGCTTGAAGGTGAGAGGTTGGTTTCCCTCTACTTTTGTGGTCACCCTACTCATGTGGTGCGTAAGCTTAAGGAGCTTATACATAAGTTGAATAGCTCTCTTAAGTTTGGGGGGGGGCCGGGATGAAATCATTTCGCGGTGGTTTCCTAATAGTGTGATTCGGCCTTCCCTCACCCTTTTTCTGAGGGAAATGGCGTGTATTTCTATCCCTTTTCTGTGTTTGTTTGTCATTTCTGGTGTTCATGTTGACGTTTCTAAATGTACCCCCCTGGTCCACAAATGAGAGGATGTGACTGCTGCGGTTAGCCGGAGCTGTGTAGTGAAGGCCCCGTCCGGTAAACCTCCTTTTGGGGCCCCTGTTTGAAGGGGTTGGCTGCATATGCAGGGAATCTGGTTCCACTTGAAACTCAAACTCCTGTTCACCTTCATAGAACGCTGCGTCATGGGTGAAGCCGTCTTCTGCTCTGTAAACTTTTTTCTGGCGGCTGTAACGTTTTTTGAAACGTCCCATCGGGCGTTTGGATGAAGTGTCAGGAGCAGAGGAGGAACTATAATGAGTCCCCTGATATCGGTCATCGAGATTGTTGTAGTAAGATCTATAATTTTGTGGATGTGTGTTGTTGTGTGTGTAATGATTAGTGTACTGTGGTTGACCTCTCAATTTTCTTCCTTGTCCCTGAAATGATACATATCTATCACCCGAGAAAGAAGTAGCACGATCTCTTCGTTGGCCTCTGTTATTCAGGGTAAAGTATCTCTGTCTCGTGCGTCCTCTGTGGATTTCCATGACCGATAAATCAAAGGAAACAAGGAATATATTGAGAGATTGTGTTAAAGAGTAGAGAGCAAGATAAATAAAATGAGAAAAAATAAAGATGAACTAAAGATAAAATAAATCTATGAACTATTATATTTTTTTGTGTATTTTTATATGTTATTAGCTTTTTTTGAAGGTTTTTTTTTTTTTTTTTTTTAGTTTTTTTTTTTTTAGTTTTTTCTGTAATAAACTGATCTTAAAGATAAAGAAATAATGGGGTTCAAGCACGAAAGCAACGTTTCGACACTTTCCGTGTCTTCATCAGGCGAGCTTGAACCAAAAAATAAAGAAAGTAGTGCACAAAATAAGAGAATTGAAATATCTGAAGTTTCTTTTTACAAGAAAAGTAATGGCAGCAAAGACAGTTGTTTTTCCACGCTAAAAGCAGGTATTATGTGTGATAGACAGCTGGGGTATTTCTGTAACATGTATTTCAATGATGGTTGTTGAACCCTGATTATCGATAAAATATCGATAAAGCAAAGAAAAATAACTGTCACAAGGGAAATAAATATAAAGGTTCTTTTTAATTTTATGTGTCTTTTTAAAAATGATTTTAATAAGAATAATCATGTATTTTATATTTATTTTAACTGAAAGATATGTTAGAATCGACCGTCCCCGTTTGATGGCGTCACACTCGACGACGTACATGAAACGTCTATGAAAGCAGTTGTTTACAAGCGAATTTCGAGTGAAACGATCAAAAAACCAACAGACAGAGGCTCAAATGAATTCAAACGAGCAAAAAGGAAGAAAAGATGAACAAAACTGCAAAAAGGAATCACCAAGAAGAGGAAAATAAATTTTAATCAGTTGTGTGAGTGTGTATGTATATGAAATATGTATGTATGTATGTTTGTAGGTGATATGAATGTTGCAGTGTGTTCTAAGTATGTATGGTAATCATGTAACATCATGTATAGAGTTATAAAATGTATATATGATTTTTTAATAATATGAAATTGAAATAACAACATGTGGGAAAATTCCCAGACATTTTCTGTGGGACCTGGAGCTTCGTCCAAACAGGGGCAGAGAGATTTCACTATGAAAGACATGAAATAAATTTATTCTGAGAATGGACAAGAAAAGCGGAGAGGCCAAAGACAGCGCACAGCCCAAAACTCGGTCCCCACACGTGCGGTCCAGAGAAAGAAGGCACGGGCTGGGTAAGGTTTATGTAAAGTCCAATAATCGAGCTCCAGAGGAGCCCGAATATGGTTGTGCACTGTCCATTCTATCAACTGGCCGCTCCACACGCATAAGAAACCGAGAATCAGGAATGCCCGCATCGATAGCCCACTGTCCACTCTCCGGTCCACCATACAAAACAAAGATGATCACGTATATTCACAGATATAAGAAGGAAAAAAGGAAGAGGAATAATCTCCACCTCTGAAAAAGATCCTGTATAGATGTAAATTAAGTTTTTGAACCCCCATGGACTGTTTTAAGTTTTTTTAATAACCAGGATGAATAAAATGATAGGAAAGGATAGTAGTTTTACAGTAACTCTGTATGGAGTTAACTGTGCTTCACTCCATATTAGAAAAAGGAACAATGTATCAGTTTAAAGCCCTTTATTCTATGCATGTTTTTAATCCCCATGAACTTTTTTAACACATTTATTTATTTATTTATAATAATCATCATTTTAAGGTTTATGATATATTAATAAAAGAGTCGTGAATGAATAATATATGTATTTTTAATAAAATGATATAATAATCATGTTGGGGTAAAAACCATGCGGGTTGTCGAGACCAGGGCTATATTCGTATCCGGTTTGTGCGGCAGAGGGTAAAAATCATAAGGGGTGAAGCAAAACAAAAAGATACTGACGGTTAAGTTTAGGTTTGGGGTGTGGGTGGGGGTTAGACAGTAGCGGGCTAGCCATACAAGGGGTCATTACTCCAGGTCAACTAAGGTTAGGTTTAGGGAGAGGAATGGGTGGGCGGATAACAGAGCTGGACAATTTTCTAGCAGTCTGAGGGCATTTTAAGACTCGTTTAGCCCTCGGGGAAACCGCGTGTCCAGTTTTTTTATCCACACAGCCTCTGCTCGAAGACGGTCCTTCAGTGACCAACAGGGATTAGCCTGCAAGCCTGTGGCGCGTAGCGCGTCGACACCATGTGCAAGGAAATGCTGGACGACGTGTCTTCGTTTTTCTATTTTATGGGTTATATTATGAACATGCTGGTAAATTCTAACTCTGAGTTCGTTCTTCGTCTGTCCAATATATTGCCTCTTGCATTTGGTGCAAAACACTAAATAAACACAGTTGCAGGCCTCGTGCGAAAGTGCTCTGGGGAGCTGAAAGACCGTCCTCGAAAAGCGACTGACCACCATATGAGCAGATAAATAATACTTACAGCGGCCTACTCTGCCTTTCGGGGGATTTTTGTAAATTTTGCTCTGCACTAGACGGTCCAACAAATTGGTATTTCTGCGGTAGGCCGCGATGGGCCGGTGTCGCTTGAGGAACTTCGATGGCTCTATAAATTTTTGAAAATTGGCTTTAGTGCACAAATTGAGTTGCTGGCTTTGAGGAGAAAAGTGTGCGACTAAGGGCACTATTTTGTCTCTTGGAGGGGTCACGTCCATTTGAATCACTTTTGATTGATCGAACGTTTTCAGCACTTTTCTCAGAAAGGATCGAGAATACCCTCTCTGTTTGAGGGCAGAGAAAAGAATCTTGACAGCTGCAAAAAATGATGTCTCCTGTGTACAGATTCTTTTAAATCTAAGCAGCTGCGATTTGATGATCCCTCTGAACGTGTGCTTAGGATGGAAACTGTTTTTATGCAACAAAGAGTGGGTATCCGTGTCCTTGAAATAGACTCGAAAGTCCAGCAAGCCAGTCCGTGCAAAATCTGGTCCCTTGAACGACACTACATCTAAGAAATTAACCTCATTGGCGTCTATTGTATATTTAATTTTTATAGATCGTTGATGGCCGTTCAAGTGATCAGTGAACTCTACAAAATCTGCCATCGAATGGGTCCACACTCCCCAAATGTCGTCCAGGAACCGATAATAGGAATGAGGCCGCTTAGGGGCCGTGGAAAGTGCACTGCGCTCCCATTCGGCCATGAAAATATTGGCGTATGATGGGGCAAATTTCTTGCCCATGGCAGTGCCCTTCACTTGTAAATAAAATTTGGAGTCAAATTCGAAATCATTTTTAGTTAGATTAATTTCTAGTAATTTTAAGATATATTCATCAGGTCGGTTGGGGTCCGGGTACTGCCGCATGCACTTTTCCACGGCCCCTAAGCCGGCCTCAGTCTCAATGTTTGTGTAGAGACTGTCTATATCAATAGTAAATAATAGAGCGTTAGGAGGTATAATAATATTTTTTATTTTATTTATGAAATCATATGTGTCTTTGAGATAGCTCGGGTGGCGCGTCGAGATGGGGTTTAAAAAGTGTTCAATGTACTCTGCAGTGTGATAGGTCTCACTGCTGCAATCGGAGACAATAGGTCGGCCGGGGGGTATTTCCCCCGGTTTACTCCACTTTTGTGGCTCTTTATGTGCGTAAATGTGCGTTTATGGCGTAGTTGTCTGCCCTTATCAATTGTGTGATCTGAGGAGGGAGACTGCCGAGTGAGGGCGTCCACTCTGAGGGCCCAGTGAACGGGATTTTCTGTTTTTTTGTTTTCTTTCCTTCAAAAAACGTTTCCAATTTGATACGGCGATGGTAAGTTTGCATGTCTTTCAGCAGCTGTATTTTCTGCGTTTTGATCCCCTTTGGGGCTGGGATAAATGAAAGACCTCTAAGCAAAACCGTCCGTTGTGCCGGAGTCAATTGGAACGTCTTTGACAAATTAACAATTAATTTATTTTGGTTATTTTCTTCTTTTCTGGGACTCACTAATTTATCTAGTTTAAATATTCCAGCCAGTGGTTGAAAATGGCCCTAGCGGTTAGTGCTCTCCAATGGATTCCGTCATTTTCCACTCTAAACTGTTCGTACGGCAAGGCCGGAATGATGCCTCCTCCTCTCTTGATGTGGCTGTTAATATGTTCCACCATTTCCTGTTCCTCAAGAGGGAGGTCGGGCGAGTAATTGATGATCGGAATGAGCACCTCCGTGTTAGGCAACCTCGCAGCGGCAGCGGCTCTGGCTTTTTGCAGCTCGGCCAGCGCATTGATTTTAAATCTCTGTTGTCTGTTGTTCAGACCAAAAGACAGGATTATTTTATGTGGTTCTTCCACAATTGTGGCTCCCGTCAATAAGTTCGCTGCATGCTGCCATTTAGCTCCCGGGAAGCTATCTATCTGTAACTCGGGATAATTGTGCTTTGGCAGACGAGCGATGTTTGAGTCTCCAATGATCACGAACTTTTTGGTTAGAATGAGACTCCAGTCTTGTAGCTTGCTACTAGTGTTAGCGTGCCGAGTTGGTCGTGTGAGTAAACCGCCATGAATGGTGGACTGTACGCTGCGAGGTTGTTCTGCACTGGTAGAAGCCTGTTGGGACTTTTCAACCACTGGTGGTACACTTAAATGTTTTTGCTTGCTGGAGTGCTTCCCTCTTGTGGGCTCTTTCCCAAGAGGATTTAAACTATCTTTTTCTGAGTCACGCACCATATGATCACCGAGTGGAGGGACTTCTCCTAAGGCCTGTATGGGCCTCATTGCCGTGTTTTCGGCTACAGTGACCTCAACCTGAGCCTGTATGGGCTCCGGCTCTGCGTACTCATTAGCACCATCAGCGCGGTGGGCCTGTATGGGTCCCACTTCATGGTTTGGTTCCTCCTCTCTGCGTTCTTGCTGGGAGGGGGAGAAGCCCGAGAGGTTATCGCATGCTTCACGCAGAAACGCTGTGAGCGGTGAGGGAGGTTTAAGTGGTGCTTCCTCCTCGTCGTCTGAAAATAAGACTAGACTAAGCGGGGGAGAACGATCTGCACGTTTAAACACCGCCTGCGTAAGTGGTTCATTACGTGGTAGAGAGCCCTCAGAGACTTCTCCCTCTACCAGCAAGAAATTCTTAGAGGTCGGCTCATTGTTCTCTTCAGTAGGGGCCTCCACCCGGTCTGTCATCATCTGTTTTGGTGAATGTGGATGTTGTGGGGAGGTCTCCTCTGGGAGAACAATATGTACTTTTTTACCCCGAGTCACCCTTTGCGTTTTGGGAGGAGGAGATGTAATCAGAATCGGTTGGAGAACCCCCATAGGGTCCAGCGGGTTGTCATCGGCCGCCTCTTCATCAAAAGACCAGTCCCTCCTATGTGTCGTGTTAGCATTTGCGAAAAGGCTTGGGGAAGTTTGTATTTCTATGTTTTGCACATTGGGTGGAGGTCGTACAGTGATTTGGGGAGGAACAGTGTGGTGTACAGAGGGTGTAGAAGCGACTACTTGGGCGTAGGAGCGGATGTTAGATGTAGAAGGCCCAGGTTCACTGGGAGGGCTCCGTGGCGGAGCAGGTTGCTCCGTCTCACAGAGTTCAACAGTGATGAGGGCCTCTGTTCTCTCAATTATGTCTTTATCAATTTTTGCTCCATAATTTTTAGAAGCCCACCCAGAAGCAATCTCAAAGGCTTGTGCCCAATCTTTCGGTTCTGTCTCCTCCTTAATTTCCTGTAACGTGACCTCCACTTGATCCTCATAGTGCTGTTCCAGGATCAGCTGGGTCGTGTAGGCCCAATTTAGTGCACTGCCTTTGACCATTTGTGTAACCGTCTCATTGGGGAAGGCTGGTCTGATGGTATTAGTTAAGAGGCTGGCTAACCGCTTGAAGGTGAGAGGTTGGTTTCCCTCTACTTTTGTGGTCACCCTACTCATGTGGTGCGTAAGCTTAAGGAGCTTATACATAAGTTGAATAGCTCTCTTAAGTTTGGGGGGGGCCGGGATGAAATCATTTCGCGGTGGTTTCCTAATAGTGTGATTCGGCCTTCCCTCACCCTTTTTCTGAGGGAAATGGCGTGTATTTCTATCCCTTTTCTGTGTTTGTTTGTCATTTCTGGTGTTCATGTTGACGTTTCTAAATGTACCCCCCTGGTCCACAAATGAGAGGATGTGACTGCTGCGGTTAGCCGGAGCTGTGTAGTGAAGGCCCCGTCCGGTAAACCTCCTTTTGGGGCCCCTGTTTGAAGGGGTTGGCTGCATATGCAGGGAATCTGGTTCCACTTGAAACTCAAACTCCTGTTCACCTTCATAGAACGCTGCGTCATGGGTGAAGCCGTCTTCTGCTCTGTAAACTTTTTTCTGGCGGCTGTAACGTTTTTTGAAACGTCCCATCGGGCGTTTGGATGAAGTGTCAGGAGCAGAGGAGGAACTATAATGAGTCCCCTGATATCGGTCATCGAGATTGTTGTAGTAAGATCTATAATTTTGTGGATGTGTGTTGTTGTGTGTGTAATGATTAGTGTACTGTGGTTGACCTCTCAATTTTCTTCCTTGTCCCTGAAATGATACATATCTATCACCCGAGAAAGAAGTAGCACGATCTCTTCGTTGGCCTCTGTTATTCAGGGTAAAGTATCTCTGTCTCGTGCGTCCTCTGTGGATTTCCATGACCGATAAATCAAAGGAAACAAGGAATATATTGAGAGATTGTGTTAAAGAGTAGAGAGCAAGATAAATAAAATGAGAAAAAATAAAGATGAACTAAAGATAAAATAAATCTATGAACTATTATATTTTTTTGTGTATTTTTATATGTTATTAGCTTTTTTTGAAGGTTTTTTTTTTTTTTTTTTTTTTTAGTTTTTTTTTTTTTAGTTTTTTCTGTAATAAACTGATCTTAAAGATAAAGAAATAATGGGGTTCAAGCACGAAAGCAACGTTTCGACACTTTCCGTGTCTTCATCAGGCGAGCTTGAACCAAAAAATAAAGAAAGTAGTGCACAAAATAAGAGAATTGAAATATCTGAAGTTTCTTTTTACAAGAAAAGTAATGGCAGCAAAGACAGTTGTTTTTCCACGCTAAAAGCAGGTATTATGTGTGATAGACAGCTGGGGTATTTCTGTAACATGTATTTCAATGATGGTTGTTGAACCCTGATTATCGATAAAATATCGATAAAGCAAAGAAAAATAACTGTCACAAGGGAAATAAATATAAAGGTTCTTTTTAATTTTATGTGTCTTTTTAAAAATGATTTTAATAAGAATAATCATGTATTTTATATTTATTTTAACTGAAAGATATGTTAGAATCGACCGTCCCCGTTTGATGGCGTCACACTCGACGACGTACATGAAACGTCTATGAAAGCAGTTGTTTACAAGCGAATTTCGAGTGAAACGATCAAAAAACCAACAGACAGAGGCTCAAATGAATTCAAACGAGCAAAAAGGAAGAAAAGATGAACAAAACTGCAAAAAGGAATCACCAAGAAGAGGAAAATAAATTTTAATCAGTTGTGTGAGTGTGTATGTATATGAAATATGTATGTATGTATGTTTGTAGGTGATATGAATGTTGCAGTGTGTTCTAAGTATGTATGGTAATCATGTAACATCATGTATAGAGTTATAAAATGTATATATGATTTTTTAATAATATGAAATTGAAATAACAACATGTGGGAAAATTCCCAGACATTTTCTGTGGGACCTGGAGCTTCGTCCAAACAGTGGCAGAGAGATTTCACTATGAAAGACATGAAATAAATTTATTCTGAGAATGGACAAGAAAAGCGGAGAGGCCAAAGACAGCGCACAGCCCAAAACTCGGTCCCCACACGTGCGGTCCAGAGAAAGAAGGCACGGGCTGGGTAAGGTTTATGTAAAGTCCAATAATCGAGCTCCAGAGGAGCCCGAATATGGTTGTGCACTGTCCATTCTATCAACTGGCCGCTCCACACGCATAAGAAACCGAGAATCAGGAATGCCCGCATCGATAGCCCACTGTCCACTCTCCGGTCCACCATACAAAACAAAGATGATCACGTATATTCACAGATATAAGAAGGAAAAAAGGAAGAGGAATAATCTCCACCTCTGAAAAAGATCCTGTATAGATGTAAATTAAGTTTTTGAACCCCCATGGACTGTTTTAAGTTTTTTTAATAACCAGGATGAATAAAATGATAGGAAAGGATAGTAGTTTTACAGTAACTCTGTATGGAGTTAACTGTGCTTCACTCCATATTAGAAAAAGGAACAATGTATCAGTTTAAAGCCCTTTATTCTATGCATGTTTTTAATCCCCATGAACTTTTTTAACACATTTATTTATTTATTTATAATAATCATCATTTTAAGGTTTATGATATATTAATAAAAGAGTCGTGAATGAATAATATATGTATTTTTAATAAAATGATATAATAATCATGTTGGGGTAAAAACCATGCGGGTTGTCGAGACCAGGGCTATATTCGTATCCGGTTTGTGCGGCAGAGGGTAAAAATCATAAGGGGTGAAGCAAAACAAAAAGATACTGACGGTTAAGTTTAGGTTTGGGGTGTGGGTGGGGGTTAGACAGTAGCGGGCTAGCCATACAAGGGGTCATTACTCCAGGTCAACTAAGGTTAGGTTTAGGGAGAGGAATGGGTGGGCGGATAACAGAGCTGGACAATTTTCTAGCAGTCTGAGGGCATTTTAAGACTCGTTTAGCCCTCGGGGAAACCGCGTGTCCAGTTTTTTTATCCACACAGCCTCTGCTCGAAGACGGTCCTTCAGTGACCAACAGGGATTAGCCTGCAAGCCTGTGGCGCGTAGCGCGTCGACACCATGTGCAAGGAAATGCTGGACGACGTGTCTTCGTTTTTCTATTTTATGGGTTATATTATGAACATGCTGGTAAATTCTAACTCTGAGTTCGTTCTTCGTCTGTCCAATATATTGCCTCTTGCATTTGGTGCAAAACACTAAATAAACACAGTTGCAGGCCTCGTGCGAAAGTGCTCTGGGGAGCTGAAAGACCGTCCTCGAAAAGCGACTGACCACCATATGAGCAGATAAATAATACTTACAGCGGCCTACTCTGCCTTTCGGGGGATTTTTGTAAATTTTGCTCTGCACTAGACGGTCCAACAAATTGGTATTTCTGCGGTAGGCCGCGATGGGCCGGTGTCGCTTGAGGAACTTCGATGGCTCTATAAATTTTTGAAAATTGGCTTTAGTGCACAAATTGAGTTGCTGGCTTTGAGGAGAAAAGTGTGCGACTAAGGGCACTATTTTGTCTCTTGGAGGGGTCACGTCCATTTGAATCACTTTTGATTGATCGAACGTTTTCAGCACTTTTCTCAGAAAGGATCGAGAATACCCTCTCTGTTTGAGGGCAGAGAAAAGAATCTTGACAGCTGCAAAAAATGATGTCTCCTGTGTACAGATTCTTTTAAATCTAAGCAGCTGCGATTTGATGATCCCTCTGAACGTGTGCTTAGGATGGAAACTGTTTTTATGCAACAAAGAGTGGGTATCCGTGTCCTTGAAATAGACTCGAAAGTCCAGCAAGCCAGTCCGTGCAAAATCTGGTCCCTTGAACGACACTACATCTAAGAAATTAACCTCATTGGCGTCTATTGTATATTTAATTTTTATAGATCGTTGATGGCCGTTCAAGTGATCAGTGAATTCTACAAAATCTGCCATCGAATGGGTCCACACTCCCCAAATGTCGTCCAGGAACCGATAATAGGAATGAGGCCGCTTAGGGGCCGTGGAAAGTGCACTGCGCTCCCATTCGGCCATGAAAATATTGGCGTATGATGGGGCAAATTTCTTGCCCATGGCAGTGCCCTTCACTTGTAAATAAAATTTGGAGTCAAATTCGAAATCATTTTTAGTTAGATTAATTTCTAGTAATTTTAAGATATATTCATCAGGTCGGTTGGGGTCCGGGTACTGCCGCATGCACTTTTCCACGGCCCCTAAGCCGGCCTCAGTCTCAATGTTTGTGTAGAGACTGTCTATATCAATAGTAAATAATAGAGCGTTAGGAGGTATAATAATATTTTTTATTTTATTTATGAAATCATATGTGTCTTTGAGATAGCTCGGGTGGCGCGTCGAGATGGGGTTTAAAAAGTGTTCAATGTACTCTGCAGTGTGATAGGTCTCACTGCTGCAATCGGAGACAATAGGTCGGCCGGGGGGTATTTCCCCCGGTTTACTCCACTTTTGTGGCTCTTTATGTATTTTTGGGAGTAAATAAAAACGTCTCGGTCTCGGATTGCTGTCCCCCAATAAATATTCTTTCTGCGCCCCTCTGAGTATCTTCTTCTCGACCATCTCATTTAATATTTCTTCTACTAACGCTCTTGTTTTGGGGAAAATCGGTTCCTGGAGGGCACAGTAGTGTTCAGTGACCGCCAGCTGTCGTTGGCCTTCCCAGATATATTGGGCTTTATCTAATATGACAGCTGCGTTTCCCTTATCTGCCGGTTTTATAATTATATTTCTATTTTTCCGTAGTTGAAGTAAAGCTCTCTTTTCTGCCCCCGAAAGGTTATCTGGGACCCCCATACCCCAGTTCAGGTGCGTGAGTGCGTAGTTGTCTGCCCTTATCAATTGTGTGATCTGAGGAGGGAGACTGCCGAGTGAGGGCGTCCACTCTGAGGGCCCAGTGAACGGGATTTTCTGTTTTTTTGTTTTCTTTCCTTCAAAAAACGTTTCCAATTTGATACGGCGATGGTAAGTTTGCATGTCTTTCAGCAGCTGTATTTTCTGCGTTTTGATCCCCTTTGGGGCTGGGATAAATGAAAGACCTCTAAGCAAAACCGTCCGTTGTGCCGGAGTCAATTGGAACGTCTTTGACAAATTAACAATTAATTTATTTTGGTTATTTTCTTCTTTTCTGGGACTCACTAATTTATCTAGTTTAAATATTCCAGCCAGTGGTTGAAAATGGCCCTAGCGGTTAGTGCTCTTCAATGGATTCCGTCATTTTCCACTCTAAACTGTTCGTACGGCAAGGCCGGAATGATGCCTCCTCCTCTCTTGATGTGGCTGTTAATATGTTCCACCATTTCCTGTTCCTCAAGAGGGAGGTCGGGCGAGTAATTGATGATCGGAATGAGCACCTCCGTGTTAGGCAACCTCGCAGCGGCAGCGGCTCTGGCTTTTTGCAGCTCGGCCAGCGCATTGATTTTAAATCTCTGTTGTCTGTTGTTCAGACCAAAAGACAGGATTATTTTATGTGGTTCTTCCACAATTGTGGCTCCCGTCAATAAGTTCGCTGCATGCTGCCATTTAGCTCCCGGGAAGCTATCTATCTGTAACTCGGGATAATTGTGCTTTGGCAGACGAGCGATGTTTGAGTCTCCAATGATCACGAACTTTTTGGTTAGAATGAGACTCCAGTCTTGTAGCTTGCTACTAGTGTTAGCGTGCCGAGTTGGTCGTGTGAGTAAACCGCCATGAATGGTGGACTGTACGCTGCGAGGTTGTTCTGCACTGGTAGAAGCCTGTTGGGACTTTTCAACCACTGGTGGTACACTTAAATGTTTTTGCTTGCTGGAGTGCTTCCCTCTTGTGGGCTCTTTCCCAAGAGGATTTAAACTATCTTTTTCTGAGTCACGCACCATATGATCACCGAGTGGAGGGACTTCTCCTAAGGCCTGTATGGGCCTCATTGCCGTGTTTTCGGCTACAGTGACCTCAACCTGAGCCTGTATGGGCTCCGGCTCTGCGTACTCATTAGCACCATCAGCGCGGTGGGCCTGTATGGGTCCCACTTCATGGTTTGGTTCCTCCTCTCTGCGTTCTTGCTGGGAGGGGGAGAAGCCCGAGAGGTTATCGCATGCTTCACGCAGAAACGCTGTGAGCGGTGAGGGAGGTTTAAGTGGTGCTTCCTCCTCGTCGTCTGAAAATAAGACTAGACTAAGCGGGGGAGAACGATCTGCACGTTTAAACACCGCCTGCGTAAGTGGTTCATTACGTGGTAGAGAGCCCTCAGAGACTTCTCCCTCTACCAGCAAGAAATTCTTAGAGGTCGGCTCATTGTTCTCTTCAGTAGGGGCCTCCACCCGGTCTGTCATCATCTGTTTTGGTGAATGTGGATGTTGTGGGGAGGTCTCCTCTGGGAGAACAATATGTACTTTTTTACCCCGAGTCACCCTTTGCGTTTTGGGAGGAGGAGATGTAATCAGAATCGGTTGGAGAACCCCCATAGGGTCCAGCGGGTTGTCATCGGCCGCCTCTTCATCAAAAGACCAGTCCCTCCTATGTGTCGTGTTAGCATTTGCGAAAAGGCTTGGGGAAGTTTGTATTTCTATGTTTTGCACATTGGGTGGAGGTCGTACAGTGATTTGGGGAGGAACAGTGTGGTGTACAGAGGGTGTAGAAGCGACTACTTGGGCGTAGGAGCGGATGTTAGATGTAGAAGGCCCAGGTTCACTGGGAGGGCTCCGTGGCGGAGCAGGTTGCTCCGTCTCACAGAGTTCAACAGTGATGAGGGCCTCTGTTCTCTCAATTATGTCTTTATCAATTTTTGCTCCATAATTTTTAGAAGCCCACCCAGAAGCAATCTCAAAGGCTTGTGCCCAATCTTTCGGTTCTGTCTCCTCCTTAATTTCCTGTAACGTGACCTCCACTTGATCCTCATAGTGCTGTTCCAGGATCAGCTGGGTCGTGTAGGCCCAATTTAGTGCACTGCCTTTGACCATTTGTGTAACCGTCTCATTGGGGAAGGCTGGTCTGATGGTATTAGTTAAGAGGCTGGCTAACCGCTTGAAGGTGAGAGGTTGGTTTCCCTCTACTTTTGTGGTCACCCTACTCATGTGGTGCGTAAGCTTAAGGAGCTTATACATAAGTTGAATAGCTCTCTTAAGTTTGGGGGGGGCCGGGATGAAATCATTTCGCGGTGGTTTCCTAATAGTGTGATTCGGCCTTCCCTCACCCTTTTTCTGAGGGAAATGGCGTGTATTTCTATCCCTTTTCTGTGTTTGTTTGTCATTTCTGGTGTTCATGTTGACGTTTCTAAATGTACCCCCCTGGTCCACAAATGAGAGGATGTGACTGCTGCGGTTAGCCGGAGCTGTGTAGTGAAGGCCCCGTCCGGTAAACCTCCTTTTGGGGCCCCTGTTTGAAGGGGTTGGCTGCATATGCAGGGAATCTGGTTCCACTTGAAACTCAAACTCCTGTTCACCTTCATAGAACGCTGCGTCATGGGTGAAGCCGTCTTCTGCTCTGTAAACTTTTTTCTGGCGGCTGTAACGTTTTTTGAAACGTCCCATCGGGCGTTTGGATGAAGTGTCAGGAGCAGAGGAGGAACTATAATGAGTCCCCTGATATCGGTCATCGAGATTGTTGTAGTAAGATCTATAATTTTGTGGATGTGTGTTGTTGTGTGTGTAATGATTAGTGTACTGTGGTTGACCTCTCAATTTTCTTCCTTGTCCCTGAAATGATACATATCTATCACCCGAGAAAGAAGTAGCACGATCTCTTCGTTGGCCTCTGTTATTCAGGGTAAAGTATCTCTGTCTCGTGCGTCCTCTGTGGATTTCCATGACCGATAAATCAAAGGAAACAAGGAATATATTGAGAGATTGTGTTAAAGAGTAGAGAGCAAGATAAATAAAATGAGAAAAAATAAAGATGAACTAAAGATAAAATAAATCTATGAACTATTATATTTTTTTGTGTATTTTTATATGTTATTAGCTTTTTTTGAAGGTTTTTTTTTTTATTTTTTTTTTTTTTTTTTATTTTTTTTTTTTTTAGTTTTTTCTGTAATAAACTGATCTTAAAGATAAAGAAATAATGGGGTTCAAGCACGAAAGCAACGTTTCGACACTTTCCGTGTCTTCATCAGGCGAGCTTGAACCAAAAAATAAAGAAAGTAGTGCACAAAATAAGAGAATTGAAATATCTGAAGTTTCTTTTTACAAGAAAAGTAATGGCAGCAAAGACAGTTGTTTTTCCACGCTAAAAGCAGGTATTATGTGTGATAGACAGCTGGGGTATTTCTGTAACATGTATTTCAATGATGGTTGTTGAACCCTGATTATCGATAAAATATCGATAAAGCAAAGAAAAATAACTGTCACAAGGGAAATAAATATAAAGGTTCTTTTTAATTTTATGTGTCTTTTTAAAAATGATTTTAATAAGAATAATCATGTATTTTATATTTATTTTAACTGAAAGATATGTTAGAATCGACCGTCCCCGTTTGATGGCGTCACACTCGACGACGTACATGAAACGTCTATGAAAGCAGTTGTTTACAAGCGAATTTCGAGTGAAACGATCAAAAAACCAACAGACAGAGGCTCAAATGAATTCAAACGAGCAAAAAGGAAGAAAAGATGAACAAAACTGCAAAAAGGAATCACCAAGAAGAGGAAAATAAATTTTAATCAGTTGTGTGAGTGTGTATGTATATGAAATATGTATGTATGTATGTTTGTAGGTGATATGAATGTTGCAGTGTGTTCTAAGTATGTATGGTAATCATGTAACATCATGTATAGAGTTATAAAATGTATATATGATTTTTTAATAATATGAAATTGAAATAACAACATGTGGGAAAATTCCCAGACATTTTCTGTGGGACCTGGAGCTTCGTCCAAACAGTGGCAGAGAGATTTCACTATGAAAGACATGAAATAAATTTATTCTGAGAATGGACAAGAAAAGCGGAGAGGCCAAAGACAGCGCACAGCCCAAAACTCGGTCCCCACACGTGCGGTCCAGAGAAAGAAGGCACGGGCTGGGTAAGGTTTATGTAAAGTCCAATAATCGAGCTCCAGAGGAGCCCGAATATGGTTGTGCACTGTCCATTCTATCAACTGGCCGCTCCACACGCATAAGAAACCGAGAATCAGGAATGCCCGCATCGATAGCCCACTGTCCACTCTCCGGTCCACCATACAAAACAAAGATGATCACGTATATTCACAGATATAAGAAGGAAAAAAGGAAGAGGAATAATCTCCACCTCTGAAAAAGATCCTGTATAGATGTAAATTAAGTTTTTGAACCCCCATGGACTGTTTTTAGTTTTTTTAATAACCAGGATGAATAAAATGATAGGAAAGGATAGTAGTTTTACAGTAACTCTGTATGGAGTTAACTGTGCTTCACTCCATATTAGAAAAAGGAACAATGTATCAGTTTAAAGCCCTTTATTCTATGCATGTTTTTAATCCCCATGAACTTTTTTAACACATTTATTTATTTATTTATAATAATCATCATTTTAAGGTTTATGATATATTAATAAAAGAGTCGTGAATGAATAATATATGTATTTTTAATAAAATGATATAATAATCATGTTGGGGTAAAAACCATGCGGGTTGTCGAGACCAGGGCTATATTCGTATCCGGTTTGTGCGGCAGAGGGTAAAAATCATAAGGGGTGAAGCAAAACAAAAAGATACTGACGGTTAAGTTTAGGTTTGGGGTGTGGGTGGGGGTTAGACAGTAGCGGGCTAGCCATACAAGGGGTCATTACTCCAGGTCAACTAAGGTTAGGTTTAGGGAGAGGAATGGGTGGGCGGATAACAGAGCTGGACAATTTTCTAGCAGTCTGAGGGCATTTTAAGACTCGTTTAGCCCTCGGGGAAACCGCGTGTCCAGTTTTTTTATCCACACAGCCTCTGCTCGAAGACGGTCCTTCAGTGACCAACAGGGATTAGCCTGCAAGCCTGTGGCGCGTAGCGCGTCGACACCATGTGCAAGGAAATGCTGGACGACGTGTCTTCGTTTTTCTATTTTATGGGTTATATTATGAACATGCTGGTAAATTCTAACTCTGAGTTCGTTCTTCGTCTGTCCAATATATTGCCTCTTGCATTTGGTGCAAAACACTAAATAAACACAGTTGCAGGCCTCGTGCGAAAGTGCTCTGGGGAGCTGAAAGACCGTCCTCGAAAAGCGACTGACCACCATATGAGCAGATAAATAATACTTACAGCGGCCTACTCTGCCTTTCGGGGGATTTTTGTAAATTTTGCTCTGCACTAGACGGTCCAACAAATTGGTATTTCTGCGGTAGGCCGCGATGGGCCGGTGTCGCTTGAGGAACTTCGATGGCTCTATAAATTTTTGAAAATTGGCTTTAGTGCACAAATTGAGTTGCTGGCTTTGAGGAGAAAAGTGTGCGACTAAGGGCACTATTTTGTCTCTTGGAGGGGTCACGTCCATTTGAATCACTTTTGATTGATCGAACGTTTTCAGCACTTTTCTCAGAAAGGATCGAGAATACCCTCTCTGTTTGAGGGCAGAGAAAAGAATCTTGACAGCTGCAAAAAATGATGTCTCCTGTGTACAGATTCTTTTAAATCTAAGCAGCTGCGATTTGATGATCCCTCTGAACGTGTGCTTAGGATGGAAACTGTTTTTATGCAACAAAGAGTGGGTATCCGTGTCCTTGAAATAGACTCGAAAGTCCAGCAAGCCAGTCCGTGCAAAATCTGGTCCCTTGAACGACACTACATCTAAGAAATTAACCTCATTGGCGTCTATTGTATATTTAATTTTTATAGATCGTTGATGGCCGTTCAAGTGATCAGTGAACTCTACAAAATCTGCCATCGAATGGGTCCACACTCCCCAAATGTCGTCCAGGAACCGATAATAGGAATGAGGCCGCTTAGGGGCCGTGGAAAGTGCACTGCGCTCCCATTCGGCCATGAAAATATTGGCGTATGATGGGGCAAATTTCTTGCCCATGGCAGTGCCCTTCACTTGTAAATAAAATTTGGAGTCAAATTCGAAATCATTTTTAGTTAGATTAATTTCTAGTAATTTTAAGATATATTCATCAGGTCGGTTGGGGTCCGGGTACTGCCGCATGCACTTTTCCACGGCCCCTAAGCCGGCCTCAGTCTCAATGTTTGTGTAGAGACTGTCTATATCAATAGTAAATAATAGAGCGTTAGGAGGTATAATAATATTTTTTATTTTATTTATGAAATCATATGTGTCTTTGAGATAGCTCGGGTGGCGCGTCGAGATGGGGTTTAAAAAGTGTTCAATGTACTCTGCAGTGTGATAGGTCTCACTGCTGCAATCGGAGACAATAGGTCGGCCGGGGGGTATTTCCCCCGGTTTACTCCACTTTTGTGGCTCTTTATGTATTTTTGGGAGTAAATAAAAACGTCTCGGTCTCGGATTGCTGTCCCCCAATAAATATTCTTTCTGCGCCCCTCTGAGTATCTTCTTCTCGACCATCTCATTTAATATTTCTTCTACTAACGCTCTTGTTTTGGGGAAAATCGGTTCCTGGAGGGCACAGTAGTGTTCAGTGACCGCCAGCTGTCGTTGGCCTTCCCAGATATATTGGGCTTTATCTAATATGACAGCTGCGTTTCCCTTATCTGCCGGTTTTATAATTATATTTCTATTTTTCCGTAGTTGAAGTAAAGCTCTCTTTTCTGCCCCCGAAAGGTTATCTGGGACCCCCATACCCCAGTTCAGGTGCGTGAGTGCGTAGTTGTCTGCCCTTATCAATTGTGTGATCTGAGGAGGGAGACTGCCGAGTGAGGGCGTCCACTCTGAGGGCCCAGTGAACGGGATTTTCTGTTTTTTTGTTTTCTTTCCTTCAAAAAACGTTTCCAATTTGATACGGCGATGGTAAGTTTGCATGTCTTTCAGCAGCTGTATTTTCTGCGTTTTGATCCCCTTTGGGGCTGGGATAAATGAAAGACCTCTAAGCAAAACCGTCCGTTGTGCCGGAGTCAATTGGAACGTCTTTGACAAATTAACAATTAATTTATTTTGGTTATTTTCTTCTTTTCTGGGACTCACTAATTTATCTAGTTTAAATATTCCAGCCAGTGGTTGAAAATGGCCCTAGCGGTTAGTGCTCTCCAATGGATTCCGTCATTTTCCACTCTAAACTGTTCGTACGGCAAGGCCGGAATGATGCCTCCTCCTCTCTTGATGTGGCTGTTAATATGTTCCACCATTTCCTGTTCCTCAAGAGGGAGGTCGGGCGAGTAATTGATGATCGGAATGAGCACCTCCGTGTTAGGCAACCTCGCAGCGGCAGCGGCTCTGGCTTTTTGCAGCTCGGCCAGCGCATTGATTTTAAATCTCTGTTGTCTGTTGTTCAGACCAAAAGACAGGATTATTTTATGTGGTTCTTCCACAATTGTGGCTCCCGTCAATAAGTTCGCTGCATGCTGCCATTTAGCTCCCGGGAAGCTATCTATCTGTAACTCGGGATAATTGTGCTTTGGCAGACGAGCGATGTTTGAGTCTCCAATGATCACGAACTTTTTGGTTAGAATGAGACTCCAGTCTTGTAGCTTGCTACTAGTGTTAGCGTGCCGAGTTGGTCGTGTGAGTAAACCGCCATGAATGGTGGACTGTACGCTGCGAGGTTGTTCTGCACTGGTAGAAGCCTGTTGGGACTTTTCAACCACTGGTGGTACACTTAAATGTTTTTGCTTGCTGGAGTGCTTCCCTCTTGTGGGCTCTTTCCCAAGAGGATTTAAACTATCTTTTTCTGAGTCACGCACCATATGATCACCGAGTGGAGGGACTTCTCCTAAGGCCTGTATGGGCCTCATTGCCGTGTTTTCGGCTACAGTGACCTCAACCTGAGCCTGTATGGGCTCCGGCTCTGCGTACTCATTAGCACCATCAGCGCGGTGGGCCTGTATGGGTCCCACTTCATGGTTTGGTTCCTCCTCTCTGCGTTCTTGCTGGGAGGGGGAGAAGCCCGAGAGGTTATCGCATGCTTCACGCAGAAACGCTGTGAGCGGTGAGGGAGGTTTAAGTGGTGCTTCCTCCTCGTCGTCTGAAAATAAGACTAGACTAAGCGGGGGAGAACGATCTGCACGTTTAAACACCGCCTGCGTAAGTGGTTCATTACGTGGTAGAGAGCCCTCAGAGACTTCTCCCTCTACCAGCAAGAAATTCTTAGAGGTCGGCTCATTGTTCTCTTCAGTAGGGGCCTCCACCCGGTCTGTCATCATCTGTTTTGGTGAATGTGGATGTTGTGGGGAGGTCTCCTCTGGGAGAACAATATGTACTTTTTTACCCCGAGTCACCCTTTGCGTTTTGGGAGGAGGAGATGTAATCAGAATCGGTTGGAGAACCCCCATAGGGTCCAGCGGGTTGTCATCGGCCGCCTCTTCATCAAAAGACCAGTCCCTCCTATGTGTCGTGTTAGCATTTGCGAAAAGGCTTGGGGAAGTTTGTATTTCTATGTTTTGCACATTGGGTGGAGGTCGTACAGTGATTTGGGGAGGAACAGTGTGGTGTACAGAGGGTGTAGAAGCGACTACTTGGGCGTAGGAGCGGATGTTAGATGTAGAAGGCCCAGGTTCACTGGGAGGGCTCCGTGGCGGAGCAGGTTGCTCCGTCTCACAGAGTTCAACAGTGATGAGGGCCTCTGTTCTCTCAATTATGTCTTTATCAATTTTTGCTCCATAATTTTTAGAAGCCCACCCAGAAGCAATCTCAAAGGCTTGTGCCCAATCTTTCGGTTCTGTCTCCTCCTTAATTTCCTGTAACGTGACCTCCACTTGATCCTCATAGTGCTGTTCCAGGATCAGCTGGGTCGTGTAGGCCCAATTTAGTGCACTGCCTTTGACCATTTGTGTAACCGTCTCATTGGGGAAGGCTGGTCTGATGGTATTAGTTAAGAGGCTGGCTAACCGCTTGAAGGTGAGAGGTTGGTTTCCCTCTACTTTTGTGGTCACCCTACTCATGTGGTGCGTAAGCTTAAGGAGCTTATACATAAGTTGAATAGCTCTCTTAAGTTTGGGGGGGGCCGGGATGAAATCATTTCGCGGTGGTTTCCTAATAGTGTGATTCGGCCTTCCCTCACCCTTTTTCTGAGGGAAATGGCGTGTATTTCTATCCCTTTTCTGTGTTTGTTTGTCATTTCTGGTGTTCATGTTGACGTTTCTAAATGTACCCCCCTGGTCCACAAATGAGAGGATGTGACTGCTGCGGTTAGCCGGAGCTGTGTAGTGAAGGCCCCGTCCGGTAAACCTCCTTTTGGGGCCCCTGTTTGAAGGGGTTGGCTGCATATGCAGGGAATCTGGTTCCACTTGAAACTCAAACTCCTGTTCACCTTCATAGAACGCTGCGTCATGGGTGAAGCCGTCTTCTGCTCTGTAAACTTTTTTCTGGCGGCTGTAACGTTTTTTGAAACGTCCCATCGGGCGTTTGGATGAAGTGTCAGGAGCAGAGGAGGAACTATAATGAGTCCCCTGATATCGGTCATCGAGATTGTTGTAGTAAGATCTATAATTTTGTGGATGTGTGTTGTTGTGTGTGTAATGATTAGTGTACTGTGGTTGACCTCTCAATTTTCTTCCTTGTCCCTGAAATGATACATATCTATCACCCGAGAAAGAAGTAGCACGATCTCTTCGTTGGCCTCTGTTATTCAGGGTAAAGTATCTCTGTCTCGTGCGTCCTCTGTGGATTTCCATGACCGATAAATCAAAGGAAACAAGGAATATATTGAGAGATTGTGTTAAAGAGTAGAGAGCAAGATAAATAAAATGAGAAAAAATAAAGATGAACTAAAGATAAAATAAATCTATGAACTATTATATTTTTTTGTGTATTTTTATATGTTATTAGCTTTTTTTGAAGGTTTTTTTTTTTTTTTAGTTTTTTTTTTTTTTAGTTTTTTCTGTAATAAACTGATCTTAAAGATAAAGAAATAATGGGGTTCAAGCACGAAAGCAACGTTTCGACACTTTCCGTGTCTTCATCAGGCGAGCTTGAACCAAAAAATAAAGAAAGTAGTGCACAAAATAAGAGAATTGAAATATCTGAAGTTTCTTTTTACAAGAAAAGTAATGGCAGCAAAGACAGTTGTTTTTCCACGCTAAAAGCAGGTATTATGTGTGATAGACAGCTGGGGTATTTCTGTAACATGTATTTCAATGATGGTTGTTGAACCCTGATTATCGATAAAATATCGATAAAGCAAAGAAAAATAACTGTCACAAGGGAAATAAATATAAAGGTTCTTTTTAATTTTATGTGTCTTTTTAAAAATGATTTTAATAAGAATAATCATGTATTTTATATTTATTTTAACTGAAAGATATGTTAGAATCGACCGTCCCCGTTTGATGGCGTCACACTCGACGACGTACATGAAACGTCTATGAAAGCAGTTGTTTACAAGCGAATTTCGAGTGAAACGATCAAAAAACCAACAGACAGAGGCTCAAATGAATTCAAACGAGCAAAAAGGAAGAAAAGATGAACAAAACTGCAAAAAGGAATCACCAAGAAGAGGAAAATAAATTTTAATCAGTTGTGTGAGTGTGTATGTATATGAAATATGTATGTATGTATGTTTGTAGGTGATATGAATGTTGCAGTGTGTTCTAAGTATGTATGGTAATCATGTAACATCATGTATAGAGTTATAAAATGTATATATGATTTTTTAATAATATGAAATTGAAATAACAACATGTGGGAAAATTCCCAGACATTTTCTGTGGGACCTGGAGCTTCGTCCAAACAGTGGCAGAGAGATTTCACTATGAAAGACATGAAATAAATTTATTCTGAGAATGGACAAGAAAAGCGGAGAGGCCAAAGACAGCGCACAGCCCAAAACTCGGTCCCCACACGTGCGGTCCAGAGAAAGAAGGCACGGGCTGGGTAAGGTTTATGTAAAGTCCAATAATCGAGCTCCAGAGGAGCCCGAATATGGTTGTGCACTGTCCATTCTATCAACTGGCCGCTCCACACGCATAAGAAACCGAGAATCAGGAATGCCCGCATCGATAGCCCACTGTCCACTCTCCGGTCCACCATACAAAACAAAGATGATCACGTATATTCACAGATATAAGAAGGAAAAAAGGAAGAGGAATAATCTCCACCTCTGAAAAAGATCCTGTATAGATGTAAATTAAGTTTTTGAACCCCCATGGACTGTTTTAAGTTTTTTTAATAACCAGGATGAATAAAATGATAGGAAAGGATAGTAGTTTTACAGTAACTCTGTATGGAGTTAACTGTGCTTCACTCCATATTAGAAAAAGGAACAATGTATCAGTTTAAAGCCCTTTATTCTATGCATGTTTTTAATCCCCATGAACTTTTTTAACACATTTATTTATTTATTTATAATAATCATCATTTTAAGGTTTATGATATATTAATAAAAGAGTCGTGAATGAATAATATATGTATTTTTAATAAAATGATATAATAATCATGTTGGGGTAAAAACCATGCGGGTTGTCGAGACCAGGGCTATATTCGTATCCGGTTTGTGCGGCAGAGGGTAAAAATCATAAGGGGTGAAGCAAAACAAAAAGATACTGACGGTTAAGTTTAGGTTTGGGGTGTGGGTGGGGGTTAGACAGTAGCGGGCTAGCCATACAAGGGGTCATTACTCCAGGTCAACTAAGGTTAGGTTTAGGGAGAGGAATGGGTGGGCGGATAACAGAGCTGGACAATTTTCTAGCAGTCTGAGGGCATTTTAAGACTCGTTTAGCCCTCGGGGAAACCGCGTGTCCAGTTTTTTTATCCACACAGCCTCTGCTCGAAGACGGTCCTTCAGTGACCAACAGGGATTAGCCTGCAAGCCTGTGGCGCGTAGCGCGTCGACACCATGTGCAAGGAAATGCTGGACGACGTGTCTTCGTTTTTCTATTTTATGGGTTATATTATGAACATGCTGGTAAATTCTAACTCTGAGTTCGTTCTTCGTCTGTCCAATATATTGCCTCTTGCATTTGGTGCAAAACACTAAATAAACACAGTTGCAGGCCTCGTGCGAAAGTGCTCTGGGGAGCTGAAAGACCGTCCTCGAAAAGCGACTGACCACCATATGAGCAGATAAATAATACTTACAGCGGCCTACTCTGCCTTTCGGGGGATTTTTGTAAATTTTGCTCTGCACTAGACGGTCCAACAAATTGGTATTTCTGCGGTAGGCCGCGATGGGCCGGTGTCGCTTGAGGAACTTCGATGGCTCTATAAATTTTTGAAAATTGGCTTTAGTGCACAAATTGAGTTGCTGGCTTTGAGGAGAAAAGTGTGCGACTAAGGGCACTATTTTGTCTCTTGGAGGGGTCACGTCCATTTGAATCACTTTTGATTGATCGAACGTTTTCAGCACTTTTCTCAGAAAGGATCGAGAATACCCTCTCTGTTTGAGGGCAGAGAAAAGAATCTTGACAGCTGCAAAAAATGATGTCTCCTGTGTACAGATTCTTTTAAATCTAAGCAGCTGCGATTTGATGATCCCTCTGAACGTGTGCTTAGGATGGAAACTGTTTTTATGCAACAAAGAGTGGGTATCCGTGTCCTTGAAATAGACTCGAAAGTCCAGCAAGCCAGTCCGTGCAAAATCTGGTCCCTTGAACGACACTACATCTAAGAAATTAACCTCATTGGCGTCTATTGTATATTTAATTTTTATAGATCGTTGATGGCCGTTCAAGTGATCAGTGAACTCTACAAAATCTGCCATCGAATGGGTCCACACTCCCCAAATGTCGTCCAGGAACCGATAATAGGAATGAGGCCGCTTAGGGGCCGTGGAAAGTGCACTGCGCTCCCATTCGGCCATGAAAATATTGGCGTATGATGGGGCAAATTTCTTGCCCATGGCAGTGCCCTTCACTTGTAAATAAAATTTGGAGTCAAATTCGAAATCATTTTTAGTTAGATTAATTTCTAGTAATTTTAAGATATATTCATCAGGTCGGTTGGGGTCCGGGTACTGCCGCATGCACTTTTCCACGGCCCCTAAGCCGGCCTCAGTCTCAATGTTTGTGTAGAGACTGTCTATATCAATAGTAAATAATAGAGCGTTAGGAGGTATAATAATATTTTTTATTTTATTTATGAAATCATATGTGTCTTTGAGATAGCTCGGGTGGCGCGTCGAGATGGGGTTTAAAAAGTGTTCAATGTACTCTGCAGTGTGATAGGTCTCACTGCTGCAATCGGAGACAATAGGTCGGCCGGGGGGTATTTCCCCCGGTTTACTCCACTTTTGTGGCTCTTTATGTATTTTTGGGAGTAAATAAAAACGTCTCGGTCTCGGATTGCTGTCCCCCAATAAATATTCTTTCTGCGCCCCTCTGAGTATCTTCTTCTCGACCATCTCATTTAATATTTCTTCTACTAACGCTCTTGTTTTGGGGAAAATCGGTTCCTGGAGGGCACAGTAGTGTTCAGTGACCGCCAGCTGTCGTTGGCCTTCCCAGATATATTGGGCTTTATCTAATATGACAGCTGCGTTTCCCTTATCTGCCGGTTTTATAATTATATTTCTATTTTTCCGTAGTTGAAGTAAAGCTCTCTTTTCTGCCCCCGAAAGGTTATCTGGGACCCCCATACCCCAGTTCAGGTGCGTGAGTGCGTAGTTGTCTGCCCTTATCAATTGTGTGATCTGAGGAGGGAGACTGCCGAGTGAGGGCGTCCACTCTGAGGGCCCAGTGAACGGGATTTTCTGTTTTTTTGTTTTCTTTCCTTCAAAAAACGTTTCCAATTTGATACGGCGATGGTAAGTTTGCATGTCTTTCAGCAGCTGTATTTTCTGCGTTTTGATCCCCTTTGGGGCTGGGATAAATGAAAGACCTCTAAGCAAAACCGTCTGTTGTGCCAGAGTCAATTGGAACGTCTTTGACAAATTAACAATTAATTTATTTTGGTTATTTTCTTCTTTTCTGGGACTCACTAATTTATCTAGTTTAAATATTCCAGCCAGTGGTTGAAAATGGCCCTAGCGGTTAGTGCTCTCCAATGGATTCCGTCATTTTCCACTCTAAACTGTTCGTACGGCAAGGCCGGAATGATGCCTCCTCCTCTCTTGATGTGGCTGTTAATATGTTCCACCATTTCCTGTTCCTCAAGAGGGAGGTCGGGCGAGTAATTGATGATCGGAATGAGCACCTCCGTGTTAGGCAACCTCGCAGCGGCAGCGGCTCTGGCTTTTTGCAGCTCGGCCAGCGCATTGATTTTAAATCTCTGTTGTCTGTTGTTCAGACCAAAAGACAGGATTATTTTATGTGGTTCTTCCACAATTGTGGCTCCCGTCAATAAGTTCGCTGCATGCTGCCATTTAGCTCCCGGGAAGCTATCTATCTGTAACTCGGGATAATTGTGCTTTGGCAGACGAGCGATGTTTGAGTCTCCAATGATCACGAACTTTTTGGTTAGAATGAGACTCCAGTCTTGTAGCTTGCTACTAGTGTTAGCGTGCCGAGTTGGTCGTGTGAGTAAACCGCCATGAATGGTGGACTGTACGCTGCGAGGTTGTTCTGCACTGGTAGAAGCCTGTTGGGACTTTTCAACCACTGGTGGTACACTTAAATGTTTTTGCTTGCTGGAGTGCTTCCCTCTTGTGGGCTCTTTCCCAAGAGGATTTAAACTATCTTTTTCTGAGTCACGCACCATATGATCACCGAGTGGAGGGACTTCTCCTAAGGCCTGTATGGGCCTCATTGCCGTGTTTTCGGCTACAGTGACCTCAACCTGAGCCTGTATGGGCTCCGGCTCTGCGTACTCATTAGCACCATCAGCGCGGTGGGCCTGTATGGGTCCCACTTCATGGTTTGGTTCCTCCTCTCTGCGTTCTTGCTGGGAGGGGGAGAAGCCCGAGAGGTTATCGCATGCTTCACGCAGAAACGCTGTGAGCGGTGAGGGAGGTTTAAGTGGTGCTTCCTCCTCGTCGTCTGAAAATAAGACTAGACTAAGCGGGGGAGAACGATCTGCACGTTTAAACACCGCCTGCGTAAGTGGTTCATTACGTGGTAGAGAGCCCTCAGAGACTTCTCCCTCTACCAGCAAGAAATTATTAGAGGTCGGCTCATTGTTCTCTTCAGTAGGGGCCTCCACCCGGTCTGTCATCATCTGTTTTGGTGAATGTGGATGTTGTGGGGAGGTCTCCTCTGGGAGAACAATATGTACTTTTTTACCCCGAGTCACCCTTTGCGTTTTGGGAGGAGGAGATGTAATCAGAATCGGTTGGAGAACCCCCATAGGGTCCAGCGGGTTGTCATCGGCCGCCTCTTCATCAAAAGACCAGTCCCTCCTATGTGTCGTGTTAGCATTTGCGAAAAGGCTTGGGGAAGTTTGTATTTCTATGTTTTGCACATTGGGTGGAGGTCGTACAGTGATTTGGGGAGGAACAGTGTGGTGTACAGAGGGTGTAGAAGCGACTACTTGGGCGTAGGAGCGGATGTTAGATGTAGAAGGCCCAGGTTCACTGGGAGGGCTCCGTGGCGGAGCAGGTTGCTCCGTCTCACAGAGTTCAACAGTGATGAGGGCCTCTGTTCTCTCAATTATGTCTTTATCAATTTTTGCTCCATAATTTTTAGAAGCCCACCCAGAAGCAATCTCAAAGGCTTGTGCCCAATCTTTCGGTTCTGTCTCCTCCTTAATTTCCTGTAACGTGACCTCCACTTGATCCTCATAGTGCTGTTCCAGGATCAGCTGGGTCGTGTAGGCCCAATTTAGTGCACTGCCTTTGACCATTTGTGTAACCGTCTCATTGGGGAAGGCTGGTCTGATGGTATTAGTTAAGAGGCTGGCTAACCGCTTGAAGGTGAGAGGTTGGTTTCCCTCTACTTTTGTGGTCACCCTACTCATGTGGTGCGTAAGCTTAAGGAGCTTATACATAAGTTGAATAGCTCTCTTAAGTTTGGGGGGGGCCGGGATGAAATCATTTCGCGGTGGTTTCCTAATAGTGTGATTCGGCCTTCCCTCACCCTTTTTCTGAGGGAAATGGCGTGTATTTCTATCCCTTTTCTGTGTTTGTTTGTCATTTCTGGTGTTCATGTTGACGTTTCTAAATGTACCCCCCTGGTCCACAAATGAGAGGATGTGACTGCTGCGGTTAGCCGGAGCTGTGTAGTGAAGGCCCCGTCCGGTAAACCTCCTTTTGGGGCCCCTGTTTGAAGGGGTTGGCTGCATATGCAGGGAATCTGGTTCCACTTGAAACTCAAACTCCTGTTCACCTTCATAGAACGCTGCGTCATGGGTGAAGCCGTCTTCTGCTCTGTAAACTTTTTTCTGGCGGCTGTAACGTTTTTTGAAACGTCCCATCGGGCGTTTGGATGAAGTGTCAGGAGCAGAGGAGGAACTATAATGAGTCCCCTGATATCGGTCATCGAGATTGTTGTAGTAAGATCTATAATTTTGTGGATGTGTGTTGTTGTGTGTGTAATGATTAGTGTACTGTGGTTGACCTCTCAATTTTCTTCCTTGTCCCTGAAATGATACATATCTATCACCCGAGAAAGAAGTAGCACGATCTCTTCGTTGGCCTCTGTTATTCAGGGTAAAGTATCTCTGTCTCGTGCGTCCTCTGTGGATTTCCATGACCGATAAATCAAAGGAAACAAGGAATATATTGAGAGATTGTGTTAAAGAGTAGAGAGCAAGATAAATAAAATGAGAAAAAATAAAGATGAACTAAAGATAAAATAAATCTATGAACTATTATATTTTTTTGTGTATTTTTATATGTTATTAGCTTTTTTTGAAGGTTTTTTTTTTTTTTTTTTTAGTTTTTTCTGTAATAAACTGATCTTAAAGATAAAGAAATAATGGGGTTCAAGCACGAAAGCAACGTTTCGACACTTTCCGTGTCTTCATCAGGCGAGCTTGAACCAAAAAATAAAGAAAGTAGTGCACAAAATAAGAGAATTGAAATATCTGAAGTTTCTTTTTACAAGAAAAGTAATGGCAGCAAAGACAGTTGTTTTTCCACGCTAAAAGCAGGTATTATGTGTGATAGACAGCTGGGGTATTTCTGTAACATGTATTTCAATGATGGTTGTTGAACCCTGATTATCGATAAAATATCGATAAAGCAAAGAAAAATAACTGTCACAAGGGAAATAAATATAAAGGTTCTTTTTAATTTTATGTGTCTTTTTAAAAATGATTTTAATAAGAATAATCATGTATTTTATATTTATTTTAACTGAAAGATATGTTAGAATCGACCGTCCCCGTTTGATGGCGTCACACTCGACGACGTACATGAAACGTCTATGAAAGCAGTTGTTTACAAGCGAATTTCGAGTGAAACGATCAAAAAACCAACAGACAGAGGCTCAAATGAATTCAAACGAGCAAAAAGGAAGAAAAGATGAACAAAACTGCAAAAAGGAATCACCAAGAAGAGGAAAATAAATTTTAATCAGTTGTGTGAGTGTGTATGTATATGAAATATGTATGTATGTATGTTTGTAGGTGATATGAATGTTGCAGTGTGTTCTAAGTATGTATGGTAATCATGTAACATCATGTATAGAGTTATAAAATGTATATATGATTTTTTAATAATATGAAATTGAAATAACAACATGTGGGAAAATTCCCAGACATTTTCTGTGGGACCTGGAGCTTCGTCCAAACAGTGGCAGAGAGATTTCACTATGAAAGACATGAAATAAATTTATTCTGAGAATGGACAAGAAAAGCGGAGAGGCCAAAGACAGCGCACAGCCCAAAACTCGGTCCCCACACGTGCGGTCCAGAGAAAGAAGGCACGGGCTGGGTAAGGTTTATGTAAAGTCCAATAATCGAGCTCCAGAGGAGCCCGAATATGGTTGTGCACTGTCCATTCTATCAACTGGCCGCTCCACACGCATAAGAAACCGAGAATCAGGAATGCCCGCATCGATAGCCCACTGTCCACTCTCCGGTCCACCATACAAAACAAAGATGATCACGTATATTCACAGATATAAGAAGGAAAAAAGGAAGAGGAATAATCTCCACCTCTGAAAAAGATCCTGTATAGATGTAAATTAAGTTTTTGAACCCCCATGGACTGTTTTTAGTTTTTTTAATAACCAGGATGAATAAAATGATAGGAAAGGATAGTAGTTTTACAGTAACTCTGTATGGAGTTAACTGTGCTTCACTCCATATTAGAAAAAGGAACAATGTATCAGTTTAAAGCCCTTTATTCTATGCATGTTTTTAATCCCCATGAACTTTTTTAACACATTTATTTATTTATTTATAATAATCATCATTTTAAGGTTTATGATATATTAATAAAAGAGTCGTGAATGAATAATATATGTATTTTTAATAAAATGATATAATAATCATGTTGGGGTAAAAACCATGCGGGTTGTCGAGACCAGGGCTATATTCGTATCCGGTTTGTGCGGCAGAGGGTAAAAATCATAAGGGGTGAAGCAAAACAAAAAGATACTGACGGTTAAGTTTAGGTTTGGGGTGTGGGTGGGGGTTAGACAGTAGCGGGCTAGCCATACAAGGGGTCATTACTCCAGGTCAACTAAGGTTAGGTTTAGGGAGAGGAATGGGTGGGCGGATAACAGAGCTGGACAATTTTCTAGCAGTCTGAGGGCATTTTAAGACTCGTTTAGCCCTCGGGGAAACCGCGTGTCCAGTTTTTTTATCCACACAGCCTCTGCTCGAAGACGGTCCTTCAGTGACCAACAGGGATTAGCCTGCAAGCCTGTGGCGCGTAGCGCGTCGACACCATGTGCAAGGAAATGCTGGACGACGTGTCTTCGTTTTTCTATTTTATGGGTTATATTATGAACATGCTGGTAAATTCTAACTCTGAGTTCGTTCTTCGTCTGTCCAATATATTGCCTCTTGCATTTGGTGCAAAACACTAAATAAACACAGTTGCAGGCCTCGTGCGAAAGTGCTCTGGGGAGCTGAAAGACCGTCCTCGAAAAGCGACTGACCACCATATGAGCAGATAAATAATACTTACAGCGGCCTACTCTGCCTTTCGGGGGATTTTTGTAAATTTTGCTCTGCACTAGACGGTCCAACAAATTGGTATTTCTGCGGTAGGCCGCGATGGGCCGGTGTCGCTTGAGGAACTTCGATGGCTCTATAAATTTTTGAAAATTGGCTTTAGTGCACAAATTGAGTTGCTGGCTTTGAGGAGAAAAGTGTGCGACTAAGGGCACTATTTTGTCTCTTGGAGGGGTCACGTCCATTTGAATCACTTTTGATTGATCGAACGTTTTCAGCACTTTTCTCAGAAAGGATCGAGAATACCCTCTCTGTTTGAGGGCAGAGAAAAGAATCTTGACAGCTGCAAAAAATGATGTCTCCTGTGTACAGATTCTTTTAAATCTAAGCAGCAGCGATTTGATGATCCCTCTGAACGTGTGCTTAGGATGGAAACTGTTTTTATGCAACAAAGAGTGGGTATCCGTGTCCTTGAAATAGACTCGAAAGTCCAGCAAGCCAGTCCGTGCAAAATCTGGTCCCTTGAACGACACTACATCTAAGAAATTAACCTCATTGGCGTCTATTGTATATTTAATTTTTATAGATCGTTGATGGCCGTTCAAGTGATCAGTGAACTCTACAAAATCTGCCATCGAATGGGTCCACACTCCCCAAATGTCGTCCAGGAACCGATAATAGGAATGAGGCCGCTTAGGGGCCGTGGAAAGTGCACTGCGCTCCCATTCGGCCATGAAAATATTGGCGTATGATGGGGCCAATTTCTTGCCCATGGCAGTGCCCTTCACTTGTAAATAAAATTTGGAGTCAAATTCGAAATCATTTTTAGTTAGATTAATTTCTAGTAATTTTAAGATATATTCATCAGGTCGGTTGGGGTCCGGGTACTGCCGCATGCACTTTTCCACGGCCCCTAAGCCGGCCTCAGTCTCAATGTTTGTGTAGAGACTGTCTATATCAATAGTAAATAATAGAGCGTTAGGAGGTATAATAATATTTTTTATTTTATTTATGAAATCATATGTGTCTTTGAGATAGCTCGGGTGGCGCGTCGAGATGGGGTTTAAAAAGTGTTCAATGTACTCTGCAGTGTGATAGGTCTCACTGCTGCAATCGGAGACAATAGGTCGGCCGGGGGGTATTTCCCCCGGTTTACTCCACTTTTGTGGCTCTTTATGTATTTTTGGGAGTAAATAAAAACGTCTCGGTCTCGGATTGCTGTCCCCCAATAAATATTCTTTCTGCGCCCCTCTGAGTATCTTCTTCTCGACCATCTCATTTAATATTTCTTCTACTAACGCTCTTGTTTTGGGGAAAATCGGTTCCTGGAGGGCACAGTAGTGTTCAGTGACCGCCAGCTGTCGTTGGCCTTCCCAGATATATTGGGCTTTATCTAATATGACAGCTGCGTTTCCCTTATCTGCCGGTTTTATAATTATATTTCTATTTTTCCGTAGTTGAAGTAAAGCTCTCTTTTCTGCCCCCGAAAGGTTATCTGGGACCCCCATACCCCAGTTCAGGTGCGTGAGTGCGTAGTTGTCTGCCCTTATCAATTGTGTGATCTGAGGAGGGAGACTGCCGAGTGAGGGCGTCCACTCTGAGGGCCCAGTGAACGGGATTTTCTGTTTTTTTGTTTTCTTTCCTTCAAAAAACGTTTCCAATTTGATACGGCGATGGTAAGTTTGCATGTCTTTCAGCAGCTGTATTTTCTGCGTTTTGATCCCCTTTGGGGCTGGGATAAATGAAAGACCTCTAAGCAAAACCGTCCGTTGTGCCGGAGTCAATTGGAACGTCTTTGACAAATTAACAATTAATTTATTTTGGTTATTTTCTTCTTTTCTGGGACTCACTAATTTATCTAGTTTAAATATTCCAGCCAGTGGTTGAAAATGGCCCTAGCGGTTAGTGCTCTCCAATGGATTCCGTCATTTTCCACTCTAAACTGTTCGTACGGCAAGGCCGGAATGATGCCTCCTCCTCTCTTGATGTGGCTGTTAATATGTTCCACCATTTCCTGTTCCTCAAGAGGGAGGTCGGGCGAGTAATTGATGATCGGAATGAGCACCTCCGTGTTAGGCAACCTCGCAGCGGCAGCGGCTCTGGCTTTTTGCAGCTCGGCCAGCGCATTGATTTTAAATCTCTGTTGTCTGTTGTTCAGACCAAAAGACAGGATTATTTTATGTGGTTCTTCCACAATTGTGGCTCCCGTCAATAAGTTCGCTGCATGCTGCCATTTAGCTCCCGGGAAGCTATCTATCTGTAACTCGGGATAATTGTGCTTTGGCAGACGAGCGATGTTTGAGTCTCCAATGATCACGAACTTTTTGGTTAGAATGAGACTCCAGTCTTGTAGCTTGCTACTAGTGTTAGCGTGCCGAGTTGGTCGTGTGAGTAAACCGCCATGAATGGTGGACTGTACGCTGCGAGGTTGTTCTGCACTGGTAGAAGCCTGTTGGGACTTTTCAACCACTGGTGGTACACTTAAATGTTTTTGCTTGCTGGAGTGCTTCCCTCTTGTGGGCTCTTTCCCAAGAGGATTTAAACTATCTTTTTCTGAGTCACGCACCATATGATCACCGAGTGGAGGGACTTCTCCTAAGGCCTGTATGGGCCTCATTGCCGTGTTTTCGGCTACAGTGACCTCAACCTGAGCCTGTATGGGCTCCGGCTCTGCGTACTCATTAGCACCATCAGCGCGGTGGGCCTGTATGGGTCCCACTTCATGGTTTGGTTCCTCCTCTCTGCGTTCTTGCTGGGAGGGGGAGAAGCCCGAGAGGTTATCGCATGCTTCACGCAGAAACGCTGTGAGCGGTGAGGGAGGTTTAAGTGGTGCTTCCTCCTCGTCGTCTGAAAATAAGACTAGACTAAGCGGGGGAGAACGATCTGCACGTTTAAACACCGCCTGCGTAAGTGGTTCATTACGTGGTAGAGAGCCCTCAGAGACTTCTCCCTCTACCAGCAAGAAATTATTAGAGGTCGGCTCATTGTTCTCTTCAGTAGGGGCCTCCACCCGGTCTGTCATCATCTGTTTTGGTGAATGTGGATGTTGTGGGGAGGTCTCCTCTGGGAGAACAATATGTACTTTTTTACCCCGAGTCACCCTTTGCGTTTTGGGAGGAGGAGATGTAATCAGAATCGGTTGGAGAACCCCCATAGGGTCCAGCGGGTTGTCATCGGCCGCCTCTTCATCAAAAGACCAGTCCCTCCTATGTGTCGTGTTAGCATTTGCGAAAAGGCTTGGGGAAGTTTGTATTTCTATGTTTTGCACATTGGGTGGAGGTCGTACAGTGATTTGGGGAGGAACAGTGTGGTGTACAGAGGGTGTAGAAGCGACTACTTGGGCGTAGGAGCGGATGTTAGATGTAGAAGGCCCAGGTTCACTGGGAGGGCTCCGTGGCGGAGCAGGTTGCTCCGTCTCACAGAGTTCAACAGTGATGAGGGCCTCTGTTCTCTCAATTATGTCTTTATCAATTTTTGCTCCATAATTTTTAGAAGCCCACCCAGAAGCAATCTCAAAGGCTTGTGCCCAATCTTTCGGTTCTGTCTCCTCCTTAATTTCCTGTAACGTGACCTCCACTTGATCCTCATAGTGCTGTTCCAGGATCAGCTGGGTCGTGTAGGCCCAATTTAGTGCACTGCCTTTGACCATTTGTGTAACCGTCTCATTGGGGAAGGCTGGTCTGATGGTATTAGTTAAGAGGCTGGCTAACCGCTTGAAGGTGAGAGGTTGGTTTCCCTCTACTTTTGTGGTCACCCTACTCATGTGGTGCGTAAGCTTAAGGAGCTTATACATAAGTTGAATAGCTCTCTTAAGTTTGGGGGGGGGCCGGGATGAAATCATTTCGCGGTGGTTTCCTAATAGTGTGATTCGGCCTTCCCTCACCCTTTTTCTGAGGGAAATGGCGTGTATTTCTATCCCTTTTCTGTGTTTGTTTGTCATTTCTGGTGTTCATGTTGACGTTTCTAAATGTACCCCCCTGGTCCACAAATGAGAGGATGTGACTGCTGCGGTTAGCCGGAGCTGTGTAGTGAAGGCCCCGTCCGGTAAACCTCCTTTTGGGGCCCCTGTTTGAAGGGGTTGGCTGCATATGCAGGGAATCTGGTTCCACTTGAAACTCAAACTCCTGTTCACCTTCATAGAACGCTGCGTCATGGGTGAAGCCGTCTTCTGCTCTGTAAACTTTTTTCTGGCGGCTGTAACGTTTTTTGAAACGTCCCATCGGGCGTTTGGATGAAGTGTCAGGAGCAGAGGAGGAACTATAATGAGTCCCCTGATATCGGTCATCGAGATTGTTGTAGTAAGATCTATAATTTTGTGGATGTGTGTTGTTGTGTGTGTAATGATTAGTGTACTGTGGTTGACCTCTCAATTTTCTTCCTTGTCCCTGAAATGATACATATCTATCACCCGAGAAAGAAGTAGCACGATCTCTTCGTTGGCCTCTGTTATTCAGGGTAAAGTATCTCTGTCTCGTGCGTCCTCTGTGGATTTCCATGACCGATAAATCAAAGGAAACAAGGAATATATTGAGAGATTGTGTTAAAGAGTAGAGAGCAAGATAAATAAAATGAGAAAAAATAAAGATGAACTAAAGATAAAATAAATCTATGAACTATTATATTTTTTTGTGTATTTTTATATGTTATTAGCTTTTTTTGAAGGTTTTTTTTTTTTTTTTTTTAGTTTTTTCTGTAATAAACTGATCTTAAAGATAAAGAAATAATGGGGTTCAAGCACGAAAGCAACGTTTCGACACTTTCCGTGTCTTCATCAGGCGAGCTTGAACCAAAAAATAAAGAAAGTAGTGCACAAAATAAGAGAATTGAAATATCTGAAGTTTCTTTTTACAAGAAAAGTAATGGCAGCAAAGACAGTTGTTTTTCCACGCTAAAAGCAGGTATTATGTGTGATAGACAGCTGGGGTATTTCTGTAACATGTATTTCAATGATGGTTGTTGAACCCTGATTATCGATAAAATATCGATAAAGCAAAGAAAAATAACTGTCACAAGGGAAATAAATATAAAGGTTCTTTTTAATTTTATGTGTCTTTTTAAAAATGATTTTAATAAGAATAATCATGTATTTTATATTTATTTTAACTGAAAGATATGTTAGAATCGACCGTCCCCGTTTGATGGCGTCACACTCGACGACGTACATGAAACGTCTATGAAAGCAGTTGTTTACAAGCGAATTTCGAGTGAAACGATCAAAAAACCAACAGACAGAGGCTCAAATGAATTCAAACGAGCAAAAAGGAAGAAAAGATGAACAAAACTGCAAAAAGGAATCACCAAGAAGAGGAAAATAAATTTTATCAGTTGTGTGAGTGTGTATGTATATGAAATATGTATGTATGTATGTTTGTAGGTGATATGAATGTTGCAGTGTGTTCTAAGTATGTATGGTAATCATGTAACATCATGTATAGAGTTATAAAATGTATATATGATTTTTTAATAATATGAAATTGAAATAACAACATGTGGGAAAATTCCCAGACATTTTCTGTGGGACCTGGAGCTTCGTCCAAACAGTGGCAGAGAGATTTCACTATGAAAGACATGAAATAAATTTATTCTGAGAATGGACAAGAAAAGCGGAGAGGCCAAAGACAGCGCACAGCCCAAAACTCGGTCCCCACACGTGCGGTCCAGAGAAAGAAGGCACGGGCTGGGTAAGGTTTATGTAAAGTCCAATAATCGAGCTCCAGAGGAGCCCGAATATGGTTGTGCACTGTCCATTCTATCAACTGGCCGCTCCACACGCATAAGAAACCGAGAATCAGGAATGCCCGCATCGATAGCCCACTGTCCACTCTCCGGTCCACCATACAAAACAAAGATGATCACGTATATTCACAGATATAAGAAGGAAAAAAGGAAGAGGAATAATCTCCACCTCTGAAAAAGATCCTGTATAGATGTAAATTAAGTTTTTGAACCCCCATGGACTGTTTTTAGTTTTTTTAATAACCAGGATGAATAAAATGATAGGAAAGGATAGTAGTTTTACAGTAACTCTGTATGGAGTTAACTGTGCTTCACTCCATATTAGAAAAAGGAACAATGTATCAGTTTAAAGCCCTTTATTCTATGCATGTTTTTAATCCCCATGAACTTTTTTAACACATTTATTTATTTATTTATAATAATCATCATTTTAAGGTTTATGATATATTAATAAAAGAGTCGTGAATGAATAATATATGTATTTTTAATAAAATGATATAATAATCATGTTGGGGTAAAGGGTTAGGAAAAAGGAGAGTTTTCCCAGGATAGGACCCTGAGGGTCCCACTCTGGGTTGTGCACGGTCCATCCCTCCACTGGTCACCCCCAAATCACATACAGACCAAGAGAGGTCACAGCAGGCCAACTGTTAAGGGCTGTTCATAGGGCTATTGAGGCCAGGGCTATTCAGTTTAGGTCTGGTTAAGTTTAGGTTTGTGCAGGATGGGTCTGTAAAATCCAGGTATGAATCCTGGGGTGTCTGGTAGGTTTTAGGTTTGGATATGGTGGGTTGGTTAGGTTTAGGTTGTGTTATGGTTAGTCGGTTAGGTTTAGGTTTGGGTTAAGGTCAGGTAGATCTGCTAAGTCTCATTAAGACCTCTTGGGAATTTTGTATCCAGTCTCATGATCCATAATCTTTCAAATTTGAGTCTATCACACAACGACCAGAATGGGTCAGATTGAAGTCCAGTCACCCTGAAGGCCTCAAGGCCGTGGGTGAGGAAGTGCTGGACTACGTGTCTACGTTTCTCTATTTTATTTTTTATGTTGTGTGTGTGCTGATAGACTCGGACCTTTAAAGCATTTTTTGTCTGGCCTACATATTGTTTTGGAACACTTTGTACAATAAATCAAATAAATACAGTTCTCTGTTACTGGAGTGAGATGCTGTGAGATCTGAAAGACTTGTTTTGTTGAACGATTGAATACCCATTTTTTCTGATCAAAGTATTTACAGAGTGACTTTTTCTTCTGTGGTGCCATAGGTCTGAGTTTGCTATTTACTAGAACGTCTGATAAATTTGTATTTCTCCTATAGGCAGCTATTTGTTTGTGTTTCTGCAAGAAGGGAGTGTTTTCAAAGAACCTTTCAAAATTAGACTTAGCTGCACGGTTTAATTGTTTGCTCATTAGCGAGAAATTGGACACTAATGGAATAATTTTGCTCTTTTCACCCTCTTTAGGGTCCCTTGGAGTCCCGGGGAGGAGAAAAGTCTTCAGAGCCCTTCTTAAGAAGGACCTCGAGTATCCTCTGTCCCTCAGGGCCCTGAACAGAATTTTGGTTGCTTCCATAAAACAGGAATGTTCTGTGCATATCCTGTGAAATCTGAGTAATTGAGATTTCACTATCCCTTTAAATGTATGTTTAGGATGGAAGCTGTGTTTGTGCAGTAAGGAATGCGTGTCCGTTTCTTTGAAATACACTCTAAAGTCTAGCTGTCCTGTCTCTTCAAATTTCTGTCCCTTATATGACACCACATCTAGAAAGTTGACCTCTGTGGGGTCAATTGTATATTTAATTGTAATAGATCTCTGATGGGCATTCAAGTGTTCTACAAAGTCCCTAAAATCATCCATGGAGTAAGACCACACTCCCCATATGTCATCCAGAAATCTAAAGTAATGCAGAGGCCTTTTTGTGCACGCACCCAGAGCCGATTGTTCCCATCTCGCCATGAAGATGTTGGCGTAGGAAGGGGCAAACTTTTTGCCCATGGCTGTGCCTTTAACTTGCAAATAATATTTAGAATTAAATTCAAAGTCATTTTTAGTTAGGTTTATATCTAATAATTTTAAAATATAATCATCAGGCCTTTTTGGGTCTGGATATTGAAGCATGCACTCCTGGACCGCCTGGAGGCCTGCTTCAGTTTCTATGTTCGTATATAAGCTGTCAATATCTATGGTGAACAAAAAGGCTCCTCTGGGAATACTGATGTCTTTAACTTTCTGGATGAAGTCATAAGTGTCCTTCAGATAGCTCGGGTGTTTCTGAGAGATGGGGTTCAGATAATACTCGATGTACTCAGCTGTCTGATAAGTTTCACTGTTGCAATCAGACACTATGGGTCTGCCGGGTGGAATCTCGTGTGGAATACTCCATTTTTCAGGCTCCTTATGAATCTTTGGCAATAAATAAAATCTTCTCATTCGAGGAGTGCCACTGCCGCTTAAATAATCCCTCTGTTTTGAGTTAATGATACCCTTGTCATACATCTGTTCTAAGATTTTTCTAACCTGTTTCATGGTTTCAAAATAAATGGGTTCTTCTAAGGGTTTGTAGTGGTCACTGATGTTTAATTGTCTCTCTCCCTCCCAGACATATTGCTCTCTATCCATGATGACAATGGCATTTCCCTTGTCAGCAGGTTTAATAACAATTTCTCTGAGGTTTTTTAGTGTGTTCAAGGCCCTCAGTTCCTCCCTCTGGAGGTTGGGCCTTGGTTTCAAGCTCCAATTCAAGTTCTTATAAGCATACTCATCCGCTGTGATCAGCTGGCCTACTTGTTTGGGAAGTCTGCTCAAGGCCGGAGTCCAATCTGAATTGTGTGTGAAAGGTAATCTTTGTTTTTTAATCTTTTTACCCTCAAAATAAACCTCTAATTTTATTCTTCTATGAAATTTTTGTAAATCTAGTCTAAGTTGATGTTTAAAATCTTTCATCTTTTGGACAGACGGAATAAATGTGAGGCCTTTCATGAGCAGGGATGACTGTGAGGGAGAGAGAGTAAAGTGTTTGGAAAGATTCACAACAAGCCTGTGTGCACCCTTTCTCGGGTGTTCACTCACTACAAGTTTAAATATCGTGCCCAGTGTTCCAACATGTTCCTGGCTGTCTCTGCAGTCCAGTGCAGGCCGTCACTCTCTACCTGAAACTGATCCTCTGGCAGGAGGGGGATGAAGGAATAATTTTCCTCTATGTAATTGTTTAATTCATCTAAAAATATTTTTTCTCCTTCTGGGAGAGATTGGGGGATATTGATCAGGGGGATCCACAGTTGGGCCTCTGGCAGTCTCTCTTGTGCCACCTGACTCAATCTGGCACACTCTCTCATCGCTGAGATGCGTAATCTTTGTGTGCGGTTATTCAGGCCGAATGCCAAGACTATTTTTTCTACTTGTGTGTCTACTGTAGCTTTTTCTATCAGATTGGCAGCGTGCTGCAATTTAGCCCCTGGAAAACTGTCAATCTGTAAATCAGGAATGTCAAAAGCGGGAATCCTGCTCAAATTGGAGTCCCCGATGACCACGTGTTTCTCTTTGAGTGCCAGTTTCCACTCATTGAACTTCTTGTTAGTTCTAAGGTGCGTGTACGGCCTACGTAGTGCCCTTTGACCTTGAGTGTCGGCTACAGAGGTTTCAACTGTTTTACTCATTTTCTCTGCTTGTCTGTTTTTTTCTGTTTCAGAGATAATGTTTTCCATTTTTTTGGAAGTTTCCCCCCTCTCTGTCTCCTGAGGAGCCCCTGGTTGAAGAGATGTCACAGAATATTCTGAAAAATCAAAGTCTGAGAGATTTGGTGACCCTGACGGATTTTGGAAGATCTGGGCACTCTCAGCTGTGTCCCTTAGAGGATTTACTCTATGTACTGCATTGGCTACAATGGGGACCAGAGAAGGCAGGCCTGTGGTTATCGGGTCCTCAGCCTCAGAGGGGGCAAAAGGAGAGAAAAGTTCCTGTGACAGCTGACCCGTAAACTCATCTAAATCATCCAGTCTGTCACCCTGTGCAGGAGTTAACTGATCCTCCTCCTCATCATCATCATCAAAACTCACTAAGAGATTTTTCTCAGCTTGTTCTGTAACGACTGATGGAGTTTTTGGTCTCTGTTCTGTCAGGTGTTTTTTCTTTTCTGGTCTTTTCCCCTTAGGAGACTGTATAGGGGCCTGTACAGGAGGGTTCAGAGGTGGAAAATCATCTCCCAGAAGCCAGTCGTTCCTCATAGGAGACCAGCCTGACATTAAAGTGGGCGATGTTTGTATCTGGATGTGTGTGACCCCTGTCTTAGGTCTGACGACCCCTGTGTTGACCGTTTCTGTCCCCTGCTGAGCTGAGGCTAGATCTGCACCACTAACCACCTGAGCAAATGTTCTGTTGCTACTGGTTTCAGAATTCGATGGTACTCTAGACCCGGATGGAGTCCCAGAACGCAATTCGGTCAGGACCAAAGTTTCGGCCTGCTGAATTGCCCTCTGGGAGATCCTTTTGCCAAAATTTCTCATCGCCCATTTGACAGCGATCTCAAAAGCGTGTAACCAGTCTTTTCTCTGTGTCTCTCCCCGTAAGATCCCCAGTGTGTGCTTTATGATATCCTCATAATGTTGCTGTAACACCAACTGTGTCGTAAACGCCCAGTTCTTTGCATTACCCTCCAGCAATTCTTTTGTGGACATTGTGGGGGCAAAGGGTTTGATCACACTTTTAAGAAGCTCTGTTAACCTTTTAAGAGTGACAGGCTGGTTATCTTCTATCCGTGTGTCAATATTACTGAGGTGATGGACAGATCTGATGAGATGATACATATTCTTAATAATTCTCCGAAAAGTGGGAGAAGCAGGAGAGTATTCTGTATTTTTTTGTGAATCAAAGTGAGTTTTTTGGCCCATTCTTTTTTTCTGGTGAACATATTTTTGTGCAAACTGGCCATTCTCACGTCTCCTGTTCTTTTCTACATTACGAGGAGAATATTGTGTGTTTCTGTATCTCTGGTCAGTAAACCTGTTCTGTTCAGTGGGGTAAAAAATCCTATTTTGCCCAAAAGTCACTCTCTTTTGTTTGGGTTTAAATCCCCGATTTAAAGGGCGTCGATCACGTGACTGACGACGGAAAGGATTTACAGTATTCTCCGATCGAGTTTCATTCTGTACTCTGTTACTGTAACCCGCGAGTGATTCTCCGTGTCTGATGACCTCATATGGGAAGTCACGAGATCGCTCGACAAAATAATCGTCCCTCATAAATCGTCCCCGTCTGGGGAAATCCCTGTTATCTGTGTGAGGGATCAGACGCGCTCGAGGGGTCGTGAAACGACCCTTGTTCTGAAAAACGAACACCATCCTTATTTTACTGAACGATCAAATCCACAACTGTGTATTCTTTTAATCTTTTATTCTATTTCTGAAAATTAAAAAAATGTTTTTTTGTCCTTTTATATTTTTTTAACTTTTTTTTGGATTTTCTTGTGTTTTTTTTAACAATAAAGAGATAAACCAACTTTTTTTGGATTTTGTAGTGTTTTTTTTAACAGTATGAAATGAACCAGATGTGTGATTTTATATGAAATCAAAAGAAAAAAGATCAAAGGATCAAAATAAAATTTCAAAATAATGGAAAAAAACAAAAATATATTTTCTTTTAGGGTTAGGGTTAGGTTAGAGTTAGGGTTAGATTTGGAAAAGTACAACAGCTCCCCCCAACCTAGCCCTCGTCTAGGCCGGTTTGGGATAGGGAGACTGACGGAAAGGTGCACGGGCCCACGCTTGTCAGACTATACCATATCGCATGAGATCATCTCCGGTCTAGGAGCTGTGCTTGTCTAAGCATTGGGCCTAAAAAAGTGAAAGTTATGTTTTTGGTTAAATTTAGGCTCTGAATTTTTTCACCCTTAAGTTTCACAGTGCTCGAGTTGAACCGGCTGGGTTCATAATTGCTGAGGTTATGGCGGTTAGCTTGAGAGTGCAGTTTGTTCCAGCACTCAATCTAGATCTAAGTAGATATGAGAACACAAAGTTCTTGACTGAACTTGTTCCAGATCGGCGAACCAGACCACAACTCGAAGGTCGCAGACCGGTAATCCCGACCCAGCATCGTGCTCTGCCAAAAAGTATTGTTTCAGCCAGACTGCCATGTTATCAAAGACGGTTAATGTCATAGTTAAATTATAATCATTGGGTCTGTGATTGTTAAGTTTAGGGTGTGTTTTAGTTCAGCCTTAAATTTAGCTGTGTTAGAATTACACCGACTAGGTTTGTAAACCGCTGGGTCTGTGACGGTTAAGTTTAGGGTGTGGTTTGGTTCAGCCTTAAATTTAGCAGTACTCACCAGACCACAGCTCGAAATTCAGAGTCCGACGATCCCGACCCAGCATCGCGTTCCGCCATGAAGTCCTGTTTCAGCCAGACTAACTTATCCCAAAGACGGTAAGTGTCATCGTTAGACTATAAACACTGGGTCTATGATGGTTAAGTTTAGGGTGTGTTTTAGTTCAGCCTTAAATTTAGCTGTGTTAGAATTAAACCGGCTAGGTTTTTAAACCGCTGGGTCTGTGACGGTTAAGTTTAGGGTGTGGTTTGGTTCAGCCTTAGGGTTAGGGTTAGAGGTTAGGGTTAGGGTTAGGGTTAGGGTTAGAGGTTAGAAAAAAGGAGAGTTTTCCCAGGATAGGACCCTGAGGGTCCCACTCTGGGTTGTGCACGGTCCATCCCTCCACTGGTCACCCCCAAATCACATACAGACCAAGAGAGGTCACAGCAGGCCAACTGTTAAGGGCTGTTCATAGGGCTATTGAGGCCAGGGCTACTCAGTTTAGGTCTGGTTAAGTTTAGGTTTGTGCAGGATGGGTCTGTAAAATCCAGGTATGAATCCTGGGGTGTCTGGTAAGTTTTAGGTTTTGGGTATGGTGGGTTGGTTAGGTTTAGGTTGTGTTATGGTTAGTTGGTTAGGTTTAGGTTTGGGTTAAGGTCAGGTAGATCTCCTAAGTCTCATTAAGACCTCTTGGGAATTTTGTATCAAGTCTCATGATCCATAATCTTTCAAATTTGAGTCTATCACACAACGACCAGAATGGGTCAGATTGAAGTCCAGTCACCCTGAAGGCCTCAAGGCCGTGGGTGAGGAAGTGCTGGACTACGTGTCTACGTTTCTCTATTTTATTTTTTATGTTGTGTGTGTGCTGATAGACTCGGACCTTTAAAGCATTTTTTGTCTGGCCTACATATTGTTTGGAACACTTTGTACAATAAATCAAATAAATACAGTTCTCTGTTACTGGAGTGAGATGCTGTGAGATCTGAAAGACTTGTTTTGTTGAACGATTGAATACCCATTTTTTCTGATCAAAGTATTTACAGAGTGACTTTTTCTTCTGTGGTGCCATAGGTCTGAGTTTGCTATTTACTAGAACGTCTGATAAATTTGTATTTCTCCTATAGGCAGCTATTTGTTTGTGTTTCTGCAAGAAGGGAGTGTTTTCAAAGAACCTTTCAAAATTAGACTTAGCTGCACGGTTTAATTGTTTGCTCATTAGCGAGAAATTGGACACTAATGGAATAATTTTGTTCTTTTCACCCTCTTTAGGGTCCCTTGGAGTCCCGGGGAGGAGAAAAGTCTTCAGAGCCCTTCTTAAGAAGGACCTCGAGTATCCTCTGTCCCTCAGGGCCCTGAACAGAATTTTGGTTGCTTCCATAAAACAGGAATGTTCTGTGCATATCCTGTGAAATCTGAGTAATTGAGATTTCACTATCCCTTTAAATGTATGTTTAGGATGGAAGCTGTGTTTGTGCAGTAAGGAATGCGTGTCCGTTTCTTTGAAATACACTCTAAAGTCTAGCTGTCCTGTCTCTTCAAATTTCTGTCCCTTATATGACACCACATCTAGAAAGTTGACCTCTGTGGGGTCAATTGTATATTTAATTGTAATCGATCTCTGATGGGCATTCAAGTGTTCTGCAAAGTCCTTAAAATCATCCATGGAGTAAGACCACACTCCCCATATGTCATCCAGAAATCTAAAGTAATGCAGAGGCCTTTTTGTGCACGAACCCAGAGCCGATTGTTCCCATCTCGCCATAAAGATGTTGGCGTAGGAAGGGGCAAACTTTTTGCCCATGGCTGTGCCTTTAACTTGCAAATAATATTTAGAATTAAATTCAAAGTCATTTTTAGTTAAGTTTATATCTAATAATTTTAAAATATAATCATCAGGCCTTTTTGGGTCTGGATATTGAAGCATGCACTCCTGGACCGCCTGGAGGCCTGCTTCAGTTTCTATGTTCGTATATAAGCTGTCAATATCTATGGTGAACAAAAAGGCTCCTCTGGGAATACTGATGTCTTTAACTTTCTGGATGAAGTCATAAGTGTCCTTCAGATAGCTCGGGTGTTTCTGAGAGATGGGGTTGAGATAATACTCGATGTACTCAGCTGTCTGATAAGTTTCACTGTTGCAATCAGACACTATGGGTCTGCCGGGTGGAATCTCGTGTGGAATACTCCATTTTTCAGGCTCCTTGTGAATCTTAGGCAATAAATAAAATCTTCTCATTCGAGGAGTGCCACTGCCGCTTAAATAATCCCTCTGTTTTGAGTTAATGATGCCCTTGTCATACATCTGTTCTAAGATTTTTCTAACCTGTTTCATGGTTTCAAAATAAATGGGTTCTTCTAAGGGTTTGTAGTGGTCACTGATGTTTAATTGTCTCTCTCCCTCCCAGACATATTGCTCTCTGTCCATGATGACAATGGCATTTCCCTTGTCAGCAGGTTTAATCACAATTTCTCTGAGGTTTTTTAGTGTGTTCAAGGCCCTCAGTTCCTCCCTCTGGAGGTTGGGCCTTGGTTTCAAGCTCCAATTCAAGTTCTTATAAGCATACTCATCCGCTGTGATCAGCTGGCCTACTTGTTTGGGAAGTCTGCTCAAGGCCGGAGTCCAATCTGAATTGTGTGTGAAAGGTAATCTTTGTTTTTTAATCTTTTTACCCTCAAAATAAACCTCTAATTTTATTCTTCTATGAAATTTTTGTAAATCCAGTCTAAGTTGATGTTTAAAATCTTTCATCTTTTGAACCGACGGAATAAATGTGAGGCCTTTCATGAGCAGGGATGACTGTGAGGGAGAGAGAGTAAAGTGTTTGGAAAGATTCACAACAAGCCTGTGTGCACCCTTTCTCGGGTGTTCACTCACTACAAGTTTAAATATCGTGCCCAGTGTTCCAACATGTTCCTGGCTGTCTCTGCAGTCCAGTGCAGGCCGTCACTCTCTACCTGAAACTGATCCTCTGGCAGGAGGGGGATGAAGGAATAATTTTCCTCTATGTAATTGTTTAATTCATCTAAAAATATTTTTTCTCCTTCTGGGAGAGATTGGGGGATATTGATCAGGGGGATCCACAGTTGGGCCTCTGGCAGTCTCTCTTGTGCCACCTGACTCAATCTGGCACACTCTCTCATCGCTGAGATGCGTAATCTTTGTGTGCGGTTATTCAGGCCGAATGCCAAGACTATTTTTTCTACTTGTGTGTCTACTGTAGCTTTTTCTATCAGATTGGCAGCGTGCTGCAATTTAGCCCCTGGAAAACTGTCAATCTGTAAATCAGGAATGTCAAAAGCGGGAATCCTGCTCAAATTGGAGTCCCCGATGACCACGTGTTTCTCTTTGAGTGCCAGTTTCCACTCATTGAACTTCTTGTTAGTTCTAAGGTGCGTGTACGGCCTACGTAGTGCCCTTTGACCTTGAGTGTCGGCTACAGAGGTTTCAACTGTTTTACTCATTTTCTCTGCTTGTCTGTTTTTTTCTGTTTCAGAGATAATGTTTTCCATTTTTTTGGAAGTTTCCCCCCTCTCTGTCTCCTGAGGAGCCCCTGGTTGAAGAGATGTCACAGAATATTCTGAAAAATCAAAGTCTGAGAGATTTGGTGACCCTGACGGATTTTGGAAGATCTGGGCACTCTCAGCTGTGTCCCTTAGAGGATTTACTCTATGTACTGCATTGGCTACAATGGGGACCAGAGAAGGCAGGCCTGTGGTTATCGGGGCCTCAGCCTCAGAGGGGGCAAAAGGAGAGAAAAGTTCCTGTGACAGCTGACCCGTAAACTCATCTAAATCATCCAGTCTGTCACCCTGTGCAGGAGTTAACTGATCCTCCTCCTCATCATCATCATCAAAACTCACTAAGAGATTTTTCTCAGCTTGTTCTGTAACGACTGGTGGAGTTTTTGGTCTCTGTTCTGTCAGGTGTTTTTTCTTTTCTGGTCTTTTCCCCTTAGGAGACTGTATAGCGGCCTGTATAGGGGCCTGTACAGGAGGGTTCAGAGGTGGAAAATCATCTCCCAGAAGCCAGTCGTTCCTCATAGGAGACCAGCCTGACATTAAAGTGGGCGATGTTTGTATCTGGATGTGTGTGACCCCTGTCTTAGGTCTGACGACCCCTGTGTTGACCGTTTCTGTCCCCTGCTGAGCTGAGGCTAGATCTGCACCACTAACCACCTGAGCAAATGTTCTGTTGCTACTGGTTTCAGAATTCGATGGTACTCTAGACCCGGATGGAGTCCCAGAACGCAATTCGGTCAGGACCAAAGTTTCGGCCTGCCGAATTGCCCTCTGGGAGATCCTTTTGCCAAAATTTCTCATCGCCCATTTGACAGCGATCTCAAAAGCGTGTAACCAGTCTTTTCTCTGTGTCTCTCCCCGTAAGATCCCCAGTGTGTGCTTTATGATATCCTCATAATGTTGCTGTAACACCAACTGTGTCGTAAACGCCCAGTTCTTTGCATTACCCTCCAGCAATTCTTTTGTGGACATTGTGGGGGCAAAGGGTTTGATCACACTTTTAAGAAGCTCTGTTAACCTTTTAAGAGTGACAGGCTGGTTATCTTCTATCCGTGTGTCAATATTACTGAGGTGATGGACAGATCTGATCAGATGATACATATTCTTAATAATTCTCCGAAACGTGGGAGAAGCAGGAGAGTATTCTGTATTTTTTTGTGAATCAAAGTGAGTTTTTTGGCCCATTCTTTTTTTCTGGTGAACATATTTTTGTGCAAACTGGCCATTCTCACGTCTCCTGTTCTTTTCTACATTACGAGGAGAATTTTGTGTGTTTCTGTATCTCTGGTCAGTAAACCTGTTCTGTTCAGTGGGGTAAAAAATCCTATTTTCCCCAAAAGTCACTCTCTTTTGTTTGGGTTTAAATCCCCGATTTAAAGGGCGTCGATCACGTGACTGACGACGGAAAGGATTTACAGTATTCTCCGATCGAGTTTCATTCTGTACTCTGTTACTGTAACCCGCGAGTGATTCTCCGTGTCTGATGACCTCATATGGGAAGTCACGAGATCGCTCGACAAAATAATCGTCCCTCATAAATCGTCCCCGTCTGGGGAAATCCCTGTTATCTGTGTGAGGGATCAGACGCGCTCGAGGGGTCGTGAAACGACCCTTGTTCTGAAAAACGAACACCATCCTTATTTTACTGAACGATCAAATCCACAACTGTGTATTCTTTTAATCTTTTATTCTATTTCTGAAAATTTAAAAAAATGTTTTTTTTGTCCTTTTATATTTTTTTAACTTTTTTTTGGATTTTCTTGTGTTTTTTTAACAATAAAGAGATAAACCAACTTTTTTTGGATTTTGTAGTGTTTTTTTTAACAGTATGAAATGAACCAGATGTGTGATTTTATATGAAATCAAAAGAAAAAAGATCAAAGGATCAAAATAAAATTTCAAAATAATGGAAAAAAACAAAAATATATTTTCTTTTAGGGAAATAAATGTTTCTGTGTTCAAGCCTATATCGCGACGTTTCGATACTTTGATGTATCTTCTTCAGGCAGGCTTGAACTTTTAAATTTTCTGTTTTATCTCGAGATACAAAATAACCGTTTTACTAAATCACCAACCAAGATGTTACTGCAAGCAGTGCAACAATCCTTCTGACTCAGACTGCGTTCCGTTAGGTATATCAAAGCCAGTCGATGACGTCATCGGCACGCCATCCTCCAATCCCTTCAAACCAATACAAAATTCAAACCAAACAAGCACACGATGCATTTTTCAAATTTGAATTATGTACGTTGCATTTTTTATTTTTATTTATTTTTAGTCGAAGCATGTTGCTTTTTTTTATATAGAGAAATTTTTTTCTTTGCTTTTTTCAAATTTAAACGATGCTCTTTGCCTCTTTCAATTTGAAAAATGCAGCTCCTCAGTCTGCATGTAACAAAGAAAACAATGCATCCCTCGAATGTGCTCCAAGTAGCCATAAATAATGTTTTTTAATCATTTATGACTATTAAAGCCCTCTAGTGCCTCATAATATATGTATTTTTATTTATTGTATATTTATGTATATTCAGTTCTGTTTCTGTATGTTTTTCACAATCATCTCTTTCTGTTTTATAGATAGATACTGAAAAAAATATATTCTAGTGCCCATGAAGTATTTATAATTTTATCTTTATGCTTTTTTATGCTTTTTATATTTGTATTATATTTATCCTCGTGTGTCTTTCTAAGTAATCCATGAAAACCATGAATTCTAGTGCCCATGAAGTATGTATTCATATTTTAATTTTTTAATATGTATTAGGGTGTATATTTATTTATTTTAATAATAAAAAAATAAGAACATATGAAAGCCCATAAAGTGTGGTTCCGCTGAGTACCCACTAGAGGTCATGAGAAGAGAGGGCCCAGAGAGGGAGGCTCAGGCTTGGTTAGGAAAAAGGAGAGTTTTCCCAGGATAGGACCCTGAGGGTCCCACTCTGGGTTGTGCACGGTCCATCCCTCCACTGGTCACCCCCAAATCACATACAGACCAAGAGAGGTCACAGCAGGCCAACTGTTAAGGGCTGTTCATAGGGCTATTGAGGCCAGGGCTACTCAGTTTAGGTCTGGTTAAGTTTAGGTTTGTGCAGGATGGGTCTGTAAAATCCAGGTATGAATCCTGGGGTGTCTGGTAAGTTTTAGGTTTTGGGTATGGTGGGTTGGTTAGGTTTAGGTTGTGTTATGGTTAGTTGGTTAGGTTTAGGTTTGGGTTAAGGTCAGGTAGATCTCCTAAGTCTCATTAAGACCTCTTGGGAATTTTGTATCAAGTCTCATGATCCATAATCTTTCAAATTTGAGTCTATCACACAACGACCAGAATGGGTCAGATTGAAGTCCAGTCACCCTGAAGGCCTCAAGGCCGTGGGTGAGGAAGTGCTGGACTACGTGTCTACGTTTCTCTATTTTATTTTTTATGTTGTGTGTGTGCTGATAGACTCGGACCTTTAAAGCATTTTTTGTCTGGCCTACATATTGTTTGGAACACTTTGTACAATAAATCAAATAAATACAGTTCTCTGTTACTGGAGTGAGATGCTGTGAGATCTGAAAGACTTGTTTTGTTGAACGATTGAATACCCATTTTTTCTGATCAAAGTATTTACAGAGTGACTTTTTCTTCTGTGGTGCCATAGGTCTGAGTTTGCTATTTACTAGAACGTCTGATAAATTTGTATTTCTCCTATAGGCAGCTATTTGTTTGTGTTTCTGCAAGAAGGGAGTGTTTTCAAAGAACCTTTCAAAATTAGACTTAGCTGCACGGTTTAATTGTTTGCTCATTAGCGAGAAATTGGACACTAATGGAATAATTTTGTTCTTTTCACCCTCTTTAGGGTCCCTTGGAGTCCCGGGGAGGAGAAAAGTCTTCAGAGCCCTTCTTAAGAAGGACCTCGAGTATCCTCTGTCCCTCAGGGCCCTGAACAGAATTTTGGTTGCTTCCATAAAACAGGAATGTTCTGTGCATATCCTGTGAAATCTGAGTAATTGAGATTTCACTATCCCTTTAAATGTATGTTTAGGATGGAAGCTGTGTTTGTGCAGTAAGGAATGCGTGTCCGTTTCTTTGAAATACACTCTAAAGTCTAGCTGTCCTGTCTCTTCAAATTTCTGTCCCTTATATGACACCACATCTAGAAAGTTGACCTCTGTGGGGTCAATTGTATATTTAATTGTAATCGATCTCTGATGGGCATTCAAGTGTTCTGCAAAGTCCTTAAAATCATCCATGGAGTAAGACCACACTCCCCATATGTCATCCAGAAATCTAAAGTAATGCAGAGGCCTTTTTGTGCACGAACCCAGAGCCGATTGTTCCCATCTCGCCATAAAGATGTTGGCGTAGGAAGGGGCAAACTTTTTGCCCATGGCTGTGCCTTTAACTTGCAAATAATATTTAGAATTAAATTCAAAGTCATTTTTAGTTAAGTTTATATCTAATAATTTTAAAATATAATCATCAGGCCTTTTTGGGTCTGGATATTGAAGCATGCACTCCTGGACCGCCTGGAGGCCTGCTTCAGTTTCTATGTTCGTATATAAGCTGTCAATATCTATGGTGAACAAAAAGGCTCCTCTGGGAATACTGATGTCTTTAACTTTCTGGATGAAGTCATAAGTGTCCTTCAGATAGCTCGGGTGTTTCTGAGAGATGGGGTTGAGATAATACTCGATGTACTCAGCTGTCTGATAAGTTTCACTGTTGCAATCAGACACTATGGGTCTGCCGGGTGGAATCTCGTGTGGAATACTCCATTTTTCAGGCTCCTTGTGAATCTTAGGCAATAAATAAAATCTTCTCATTCGAGGAGTGCCACTGCCGCTTAAATAATCCCTCTGTTTTGAGTTAATGATGCCCTTGTCATACATCTGTTCTAAGATTTTTCTAACCTGTTTCATGGTTTCAAAATAAATGGGTTCTTCTAAGGGTTTGTAGCGGTCACTGATGTTTAATTGTCTCTCTCCCTCCCAGACATATTGCTCTCTGTCCATGATGACAATGGCATTTCCCTTGTCAGCAGGTTTAATCACAATTTCTCTGAGGTTTTTTAGTGTGTTCAAGGCCCTCAGTTCCTCCCTCTGGAGGTTGGGCCTTGGTTTCAAGCTCCAATTCAAGTTCTTATAAGCATACTCATCCGCTGTGATCAGCTGGCCTACTTGTTTGGGAAGTCTGCTCAAGGCCGGAGTCCAATCTGAATTGTGTGTGAAAGGTAATCTTTGTTTTTTAATCTTTTTACCCTCAAAATAAACCTCTAATTTTATTCTTCTATGAAATTTTTGTAAATCCAGTCTAAGTTGATGTTTAAAATCTTTCATCTTTTGAACCGACGGAATAAATGTGAGGCCTTTCATGAGCAGGGATGACTGTGAGGGAGAGAGAGTAAAGTGTTTGGAAAGATTCACAACAAGCCTGTGTGCACCCTTTCTCGGGTGTTCACTCACTACAAGTTTAAATATCGTGCCCAGTGTTCCAACATGTTCCTGGCTGTCTCTGCAGTCCAGTGCAGGCCGTCACTCTCTACCTGAAACTGATCCTCTGGCAGGAGGGGGATGAAGGAATAATTTTCCTCTATGTAATTGTTTAATTCATCTAAAAATATTTTTTCTCCTTCTGGGAGAGATTGGGGGATATTGATCAGGGGGATCCACAGTTGGGCCTCTGGCAGTCTCTCTTGTGCCACCTGACTCAATCTGGCACACTCTCTCATCGCTGAGATGCGTAATCTTTGTGTGCGGTTATTCAGGCCGAATGCCAAGACTATTTTTTCTACTTGTGTGTCTACTGTAGCTTTTTCTATCAGATTGGCAGCGTGCTGCAATTTAGCCCCTGGAAAACTGTCAATCTGTAAATCAGGAATGTCAAAAGCGGGAATCCTGCTCAAATTGGAGTCCCCGATGACCACGTGTTTCTCTTTGAGTGCCAGTTTCCACTCATTGAACTTCTTGTTAGTTCTAAGGTGCGTGTACGGCCTACGTAGTGCCCTTTGACCTTGAGTGTCGGCTACAGAGGTTTCAACTGTTTTACTCATTTTCTCTGCTTGTCTGTTTTTTTCTGTTTCAGAGATAATGTTTTCCATTTTTTTGGAAGTTTCCCCCCTCTCTGTCTCCTGAGGAGCCCCTGGTTGAAGAGATGTCACAGAATATTCTGAAAAATCAAAGTCTGAGAGATTTGGTGACCCTGACGGATTTTGGAAGATCTGGGCACTCTCAGCTGTGTCCCTTAGAGGATTTACTCTATGTACTGCATTGGCTACAATGGGGACCAGAGAAGGCAGGCCTGTGGTTATCGGGGCCTCAGCCTCAGAGGGGGCAAAAGGAGAGAAAAGTTCCTGTGACAGCTGACCCGTAAACTCATCTAAATCATCCAGTCTGTCACCCTGTGCAGGAGTTAACTGATCCTCCTCCTCATCATCATCATCAAAACTCACTAAGAGATTTTTCTCAGCTTGTTCTGTAACGACTGGTGGAGTTTTTGGTCTCTGTTCTGTCAGGTGTTTTTTCTTTTCTGGTCTTTTCCCCTTAGGAGACTGTATAGCGGCCTGTATAGGGGCCTGTACAGGAGGGTTCAGAGGTGGAAAATCATCTCCCAGAAGCCAGTCGTTCCTCATAGGAGACCAGCCTGACATTAAAGTGGGCGATGTTTGTATCTGGATGTGTGTGACCCCTGTCTTAGGTCTGACGACCCCTGTGTTGACCGTTTCTGTCCCCTGCTGAGCTGAGGCTAGATCTGCACCACTAACCACCTGAGCAAATGTTCTGTTGCTACTGGTTTCAGAATTCGATGGTACTCTAGACCCGGATGGAGTCCCAGAACGCAATTCGGTCAGGACCAAAGTTTCGGCCTGCCGAATTGCCCTCTGGGAGATCCTTTTGCCAAAATTTCTCATCGCCCATTTGACAGCGATCTCAAAAGCGTGTAACCAGTCTTTTCTCTGTGTCTCTCCCCGTAAGATCCCCAGTGTGTGCTTTATGATATCCTCATAATGTTGCTGTAACACCAACTGTGTCGTAAACGCCCAGTTCTTTGCATTACCCTCCAGCAATTCTTTTGTGGACATTGTGGGGGCAAAGGGTTTGATCACACTTTTAAGAAGCTCTGTTAACCTTTTAAGAGTGACAGGCTGGTTATCTTCTATCCGTGTGTCAATATTACTGAGGTGATGGACAGATCTGATCAGATGATACATATTCTTAATAATTCTCCGAAACGTGGGAGAAGCAGGAGAGTATTCTGTATTTTTTTGTGAATCAAAGTGAGTTTTTTGGCCCATTCTTTTTTTCTGGTGAACATATTTTTGTGCAAACTGGCCATTCTCACGTCTCCTGTTCTTTTCTACATTACGAGGAGAATTTTGTGTGTTTCTGTATCTCTGGTCAGTAAACCTGTTCTGTTCAGTGGGGTAAAAAATCCTATTTTCCCCAAAAGTCACTCTCTTTTGTTTGGGTTTAAATCCCCGATTTAAAGGGCGTCGATCACGTGACTGACGACGGAAAGGATTTACAGTATTCTCCGATCGAGTTTCATTCTGTACTCTGTTACTGTAACCCGCGAGTGATTCTCCGTGTCTGATGACCTCATATGGGAAGTCACGAGATCGCTCGACAAAATAATCGTCCCTCATAAATCGTCCCCGTCTGGGGAAATCCCTGTTATCTGTGTGAGGGATCAGACGCGCTCGAGGGGTCGTGAAACGACCCTTGTTCTGAAAAACGAACACCATCCTTATTTTACTGAACGATCAAATCCACAACTGTGTATTCTTTTAATCTTTTATTCTATTTCTGAAAATTTAAAAAAATGTTTTTTTTGTCCTTTTATATTTTTTTAACTTTTTTTTGGATTTTCTTGTGTTTTTTTAACAATAAAGAGATAAACCAACTTTTTTTGGATTTTGTAGTGTTTTTTTTAACAGTATGAAATGAACCAGATGTGTGATTTTATATGAAATCAAAAGAAAAAAGATCAAAGGATCAAAATAAAATTTCAAAATAATGGAAAAAAACAAAAATATATTTTCTTTTAGGGAAATAAATGTTTCTGTGTTCAAGCCTATATCGCGACGTTTCGATACTTTGATGTATCTTCTTCAGGCAGGCTTGAACTTTTAAATTTTCTGTTTTATCTCGAGATACAAAATAACCGTTTTACTAAATCACCAACCAAGATGTTACTGCAAGCAGTGCAACAATCCTTCTGACTCAGACTGCGTTCCGTTAGGTATATCAAAGCCAGTCGATGACGTCATCGGCACGCCATCCTCCAATCCCTTCAAACCAATACAAAATTCAAACCAAACAAGCACACGATGCATTTTTCAAATTTGAATTATGTACGTTGCATTTTTTATTTTTATTTATTTTTAGTCGAAGCATGTTGCTTTTTTTTATATAGAGAAATTTTTTTCTTTGCTTTTTTCAAATTTAAACGATGCTCTTTGCCTCTTTCAATTTGAAAAATGCAGCTCCTCAGTCTGCATGTAACAAAGAAAACAATGCATCCCTCGAATGTGCTCCAAGTAGCCATAAATAATGTTTTTTAATCATTTATGACTATTAAAGCCCTCTAGTGCCTCATAATATATGTATTTTTATTTATTGTATATTTATGTATATTCAGTTCTGTTTCTGTATGTTTTTCACAATCATCTCTTTCTGTTTTATAGATAGATACTGAAAAAAATATATTCTAGTGCCCATGAAGTATTTATAATTTTATCTTTATGCTTTTTTATGCTTTTTATATTTGTATTATATTTATCCTCGTGTGTCTTTCTAAGTAATCCATGAAAACCATGAATTCTAGTGCCCATGAAGTATGTATTCATATTTTAATTTTTTAATATGTATTAGGGTGTATATTTATTTATTTTAATAATAAAAAAATAAGAACATATGAAAGCCCATAAAGTGTGGTTCCGCTGAGTACCCACTAGAGGTCATGAGAAGAGAGGGCCCAGAGAGGGAGGCTCAGGCTTGGTTAGGAAAAAGGAGAGTTTTCCCAGGATAGGACCCTGAGGGTCCCACTCTGGGTTGTGCACGGTCCATCCCTCCACTGGTCACCCCCAAATCACATACAGACCAAGAGAGGTCACAGCAGGCCAACTGTTAAGGGCTGTTCATAGGGCTATTGAGGCCAGGGCTACTCAGTTTAGGTCTGGTTAAGTTTAGGTTTGTGCAGGATGGGTCTGTAAAATCCAGGTATGAATCCTGGGGTGTCTGGTAAGTTTTAGGTTTTGGGTATGGTGGGTTGGTTAGGTTTAGGTTGTGTTATGGTTAGTTGGTTAGGTTTAGGTTTGGGTTAAGGTCAGGTAGATCTCCTAAGTCTCATTAAGACCTCTTGGGAATTTTGTATCAAGTCTCATGATCCATAATCTTTCAAATTTGAGTCTATCACACAACGACCAGAATGGGTCAGATTGAAGTCCAGTCACCCTGAAGGCCTCAAGGCCGTGGGTGAGGAAGTGCTGGACTACGTGTCTACGTTTCTCTATTTTATTTTTTATGTTGTGTGTGTGCTGATAGACTCTGACCTTTAAAGCATTTTTTGTCTGGCCTACATATTGTTTGGAACACTTTGTACAATAAATCAAATAAATACAGTTCTCTGTTACTGGAGTGAGATGCTGTGAGATCTGAAAGACTTGTTTTGTTGAACGATTGAATACCCATTTTTTCTGATCAAAGTATTTACAGAGTGACTTTTTCTTCTGTGGTGCCATAGGTCTGAGTTTGCTATTTACTAGAACGTCTGATAAATTTGTATTTCTCCTATAGGCAGCTATTTGTTTGTGTTTCTGCAAGAAGGGAGTGTTTTCAAAGAACCTTTCAAAATTAGACTTAGCTGCACGGTTTAATTGTTTGCTCATTAGCGAGAAATTGGACACTAATGGAATAATTTTGTTCTTTTCACCCTCTTTAGGGTCCCTTGGAGTCCCGGGGAGGAGAAAAGTCTTCAGAGCCCTTCTTAAGAAGGACCTCGAGTATCCTCTGTCCCTCAGGGCCCTGAACAGAATTTTGGTTGCTTCCATAAAACAGGAATGTTCTGTGCATATCCTGTGAAATCTGAGTAATTGAGATTTCACTATCCCTTTAAATGTATGTTTAGGATGGAAGCTGTGTTTGTGCAGTAAGGAATGCGTGTCCGTTTCTTTGAAATACACTCTAAAGTCTAGCTGTCCTGTCTCTTCAAATTTCTGTCCCTTATATGACACCACATCTAGAAAGTTGACCTCTGTGGGGTCAATTGTATATTTAATTGTAATCGATCTCTGATGGGCATTCAAGTGTTCTGCAAAGTCCTTAAAATCATCCATGGAGTAAGACCACACTCCCCATATGTCATCCAGAAATCTAAAGTAATGCAGAGGCCTTTTTGTGCACGAACCCAGAGCCGATTGTTCCCATCTCGCCATAAAGATGTTGGCGTAGGAAGGGGCAAACTTTTTGCCCATGGCTGTGCCTTTAACTTGCAAATAATATTTAGAATTAAATTCAAAGTCATTTTTAGTTAAGTTTATATCTAATAATTTTAAAATATAATCATCAGGCCTTTTTGGGTCTGGATATTGAAGCATGCACTCCTGGACCGCCTGGAGGCCTGCTTCAGTTTCTATGTTCGTATATAAGCTGTCAATATCTATGGTGAACAAAAAGGCTCCTCTGGGAATACTGATGTCTTTAACTTTCTGGATGAAGTCATAAGTGTCCTTCAGATAGCTCGGGTGTTTCTGAGAGATGGGGTTGAGATAATACTCGATGTACTCAGCTGTCTGATAAGTTTCACTGTTGCAATCAGACACTATGGGTCTGCCGGGTGGAATCTCGTGTGGAATACTCCATTTTTCAGGCTCCTTGTGAATCTTAGGCAATAAATAAAATCTTCTCATTCGAGGAGTGCCACTGCCGCTTAAATAATCCCTCTGTTTTGAGTTAATGATGCCCTTGTCATACATCTGTTCTAAGATTTTTCTAACCTGTTTCATGGTTTCAAAATAAATGGGTTCTTCTAAGGGTTTGTAGCGGTCACTGATGTTTAATTGTCTCTCTCCCTCCCAGACATATTGCTCTCTGTCCATGATGACAATGGCATTTCCCTTGTCAGCAGGTTTAATCACAATTTCTCTGAGGTTTTTTAGTGTGTTCAAGGCCCTCAGTTCCTCCCTCTGGAGGTTGGGCCTTGGTTTCAAGCTCCAATTCAAGTTCTTATAAGCATACTCATCCGCTGTGATCAGCTGGCCTACTTGTTTGGGAAGTCTGCTCAAGGCCGGAGTCCAATCTGAATTGTGTGTGAAAGGTAATCTTTGTTTTTTAATCTTTTTACCCTCAAAATAAACCTCTAATTTTATTCTTCTATGAAATTTTTGTAAATCCAGTCTAAGTTGATGTTTAAAATCTTTCATCTTTTGAACCGACGGAATAAATGTGAGGCCTTTCATGAGCAGGGATGACTGTGAGGGAGAGAGAGTAAAGTGTTTGGAAAGATTCACAACAAGCCTGTGTGCACCCTTTCTCGGGTGTTCACTCACTACAAGTTTAAATATCGTGCCCAGTGTTCCAACATGTTCCTGGCTGTCTCTGCAGTCCAGTGCAGGCCGTCACTCTCTACCTGAAACTGATCCTCTGGCAGGAGGGGGATGAAGGAATAATTTTCCTCTATGTAATTGTTTAATTCATCTAAAAATATTTTTTCTCCTTCTGGGAGAGATTGGGGGATATTGATCAGGGGGATCCACAGTTGGGCCTCTGGCAGTCTCTCTTGTGCCACCTGACTCAATCTGGCACACTCTCTCATCGCTGAGATGCGTAATCTTTGTGTGCGGTTATTCAGGCCGAATGCCAAGACTATTTTTTCTACTTGTGTGTCTACTGTAGCTTTTTCTATCAGATTGGCAGCGTGCTGCAATTTAGCCCCTGGAAAACTGTCAATCTGTAAATCAGGAATGTCAAAAGCGGGAATCCTGCTCAAATTGGAGTCCCCGATGACCACGTGTTTCTCTTTGAGTGCCAGTTTCCACTCATTGAACTTCTTGTTAGTTCTAAGGTGCGTGTACGGCCTACGTAGTGCCCTTTGACCTTGAGTGTCGGCTACAGAGGTTTCAACTGTTTTACTCATTTTCTCTGCTTGTCTGTTTTTTTCTGTTTCAGAGATAATGTTTTCCATTTTTTTGGAAGTTTCCCCCCTCTCTGTCTCCTGAGGAGCCCCTGGTTGAAGAGATGTCACAGAATATTCTGAAAAATCAAAGTCTGAGAGATTTGGTGACCCTGACGGATTTTGGAAGATCTGGGCACTCTCAGCTGTGTCCCTTAGAGGATTTACTCTATGTACTGCATTGGCTACAATGGGGACCAGAGAAGGCAGGCCTGTGGTTATCGGGGCCTCAGCCTCAGAGGGGGCAAAAGGAGAGAAAAGTTCCTGTGACAGCTGACCCGTAAACTCATCTAAATCATCCAGTCTGTCACCCTGTGCAGGAGTTAACTGATCCTCCTCCTCATCATCATCATCAAAACTCACTAAGAGATTTTTCTCAGCTTGTTCTGTAACGACTGGTGGAGTTTTTGGTCTCTGTTCTGTCAGGTGTTTTTTCTTTTCTGGTCTTTTCCCCTTAGGAGACTGTATAGCGGCCTGTATAGGGGCCTGTACAGGAGGGTTCAGAGGTGGAAAATCATCTCCCAGAAGCCAGTCGTTCCTCATAGGAGACCAGCCTGACATTAAAGTGGGCGATGTTTGTATCTGGATGTGTGTGACCCCTGTCTTAGGTCTGACGACCCCTGTGTTGACCGTTTCTGTCCCCTGCTGAGCTGAGGCTAGATCTGCACCACTAACCACCTGAGCAAATGTTCTGTTGCTACTGGTTTCAGAATTCGATGGTACTCTAGACCCGGATGGAGTCCCAGAACGCAATTCGGTCAGGACCAAAGTTTCGGCCTGCCGAATTGCCCTCTGGGAGATCCTTTTGCCAAAATTTCTCATCGCCCATTTGACAGCGATCTCAAAAGCGTGTAACCAGTCTTTTCTCTGTGTCTCTCCCCGTAAGATCCCCAGTGTGTGCTTTATGATATCCTCATAATGTTGCTGTAACACCAACTGTGTCGTAAACGCCCAGTTCTTTGCATTACCCTCCAGCAATTCTTTTGTGGACATTGTGGGGGCAAAGGGTTTGATCACACTTTTAAGAAGCTCTGTTAACCTTTTAAGAGTGACAGGCTGGTTATCTTCTATCCGTGTGTCAATATTACTGAGGTGATGGACAGATCTGATCAGATGATACATATTCTTAATAATTCTCCGAAACGTGGGAGAAGCAGGAGAGTATTCTGTATTTTTTTGTGAATCAAAGTGAGTTTTTTGGCCCATTCTTTTTTTCTGGTGAACATATTTTTGTGCAAACTGGCCATTCTCACGTCTCCTGTTCTTTTCTACATTACGAGGAGAATTTTGTGTGTTTCTGTATCTCTGGTCAGTAAACCTGTTCTGTTCAGTGGGGTAAAAAATCCTATTTTCCCCAAAAGTCACTCTCTTTTGTTTGGGTTTAAATCCCCGATTTAAAGGGCGTCGATCACGTGACTGACGACGGAAAGGATTTACAGTATTCTCCGATCGAGTTTCATTCTGTACTCTGTTACTGTAACCCGCGAGTGATTCTCCGTGTCTGATGACCTCATATGGGAAGTCACGAGATCGCTCGACAAAATAATCGTCCCTCATAAATCGTCCCCGTCTGGGGAAATCCCTGTTATCTGTGTGAGGGATCAGACGCGCTCGAGGGGTCGTGAAACGACCCTTGTTCTGAAAAACGAACACCATCCTTATTTTACTGAACGATCAAATCCACAACTGTGTATTCTTTTAATCTTTTATTCTATTTCTGAAAATTTAAAAAAATGTTTTTTTTGTCCTTTTATATTTTTTTAACTTTTTTTTGGATTTTCTTGTGTTTTTTTAACAATAAAGAGATAAACCAACTTTTTTTGGATTTTGTAGTGTTTTTTTTAACAGTATGAAATGAACCAGATGTGTGATTTTATATGAAATCAAAAGAAAAAAGATCAAAGGATCAAAATAAAATTTCAAAATAATGGAAAAAAACAAAAATATATTTTCTTTTAGGGAAATAAATGTTTCTGTGTTCAAGCCTATATCGCGACGTTTCGATACTTTGATGTATCTTCTTCAGGCAGGCTTGAACTTTTAAATTTTCTGTTTTATCTCGAGATACAAAATAACCGTTTTACTAAATCACCAACCAAGATGTTACTGCAAGCAGTGCAACAATCCTTCTGACTCAGACTGCGTTCCGTTAGGTATATCAAAGCCAGTCGATGACGTCATCGGCACGCCATCCTCCAATCCCTTCAAACCAATACAAAATTCAAACCAAACAAGCACACGATGCATTTTTCAAATTTGAATTATGTACGTTGCATTTTTTATTTTTATTTATTTTTAGTCGAAGCATGTTGCTTTTTTTTATATAGAGAAATTTTTTTCTTTGCTTTTTTCAAATTTAAACGATGCTCTTTGCCTCTTTCAATTTGAAAAATGCAGCTCCTCAGTCTGCATGTAACAAAGAAAACAATGCATCCCTCGAATGTGCTCCAAGTAGCCATAAATAATGTTTTTTAATCATTTATGACTATTAAAGCCCTCTAGTGCCTCATAATATATGTATTTTTATTTATTGTATATTTATGTATATTCAGTTCTGTTTCTGTATGTTTTTCACAATCATCTCTTTCTGTTTTATAGATAGATACTGAAAAAAATATATTCTAGTGCCCATGAAGTATTTATAATTTTATCTTTATGCTTTTTTATGCTTTTTATATTTGTATTATATTTATCCTCGTGTGTCTTTCTAAGTAATCCATGAAAACCATGAATTCTAGTGCCCATGAAGTATGTATTCATATTTTAATTTTTTAATATGTATTAGGGTGTATATTTATTTATTTTAATAATAAAAAAATAAGAACATATGAAAGCCCATAAAGTGTGGTTCCGCTGAGTACCCACTAGAGGTCATGAGAAGAGAGGGCCCAGAGAGGGAGGCTCAGGCTTGGTTAGGAAAAAGGAGAGTTTTCCCAGGATAGGACCCTGAGGGTCCCACTCTGGGTTGTGCACGGTCCATCCCTCCACTGGTCACCCCCAAATCACATACAGACCAAGAGAGGTCACAGCAGGCCAACTGTTAAGGGCTGTTCATAGGGCTATTGAGGCCAGGGCTACTCAGTTTAGGTCTGGTTAAGTTTAGGTTTGTGCAGGATGGGTCTGTAAAATCCAGGTATGAATCCTGGGGTGTCTGGTAAGTTTTAGGTTTTGGGTATGGTGGGTTGGTTAGGTTTAGGTTGTGTTATGGTTAGTTGGTTAGGTTTAGGTTTGGGTTAAGGTCAGGTAGATCTCCTAAGTCTCATTAAGACCTCTTGGGAATTTTGTATCAAGTCTCATGATCCATAATCTTTCAAATTTGAGTCTATCACACAACGACCAGAATGGGTCAGATTGAAGTCCAGTCACCCTGAAGGCCTCAAGGCCGTGGGTGAGGAAGTGCTGGACTACGTGTCTACGTTTCTCTATTTTATTTTTTATGTTGTGTGTGTGCTGATAGACTCTGACCTTTAAAGCATTTTTTGTCTGGCCTACATATTGTTTGGAACACTTTGTACAATAAATCAAATAAATACAGTTCTCTGTTACTGGAGTGAGATGCTGTGAGATCTGAAAGACTTGTTTTGTTGAACGATTGAATACCCATTTTTTCTGATCAAAGTATTTACAGAGTGACTTTTTCTTCTGTGGTGCCATAGGTCTGAGTTTGCTATTTACTAGAACGTCTGATAAATTTGTATTTCTCCTATAGGCAGCTATTTGTTTGTGTTTCTGCAAGAAGGGAGTGTTTTCAAAGAACCTTTCAAAATTAGACTTAGCTGCACGGTTTAATTGTTTGCTCATTAGCGAGAAATTGGACACTAATGGAATAATTTTGTTCTTTTCACCCTCTTTAGGGTCCCTTGGAGTCCCGGGGAGGAGAAAAGTCTTCAGAGCCCTTCTTAAGAAGGACCTCGAGTATCCTCTGTCCCTCAGGGCCCTGAACAGAATTTTGGTTGCTTCCATAAAACAGGAATGTTCTGTGCATATCCTGTGAAATCTGAGTAATTGAGATTTCACTATCCCTTTAAATGTATGTTTAGGATGGAAGCTGTGTTTGTGCAGTAAGGAATGCGTGTCCGTTTCTTTGAAATACACTCTAAAGTCTAGCTGTCCTGTCTCTTCAAATTTCTGTCCCTTATATGACACCACATCTAGAAAGTTGACCTCTGTGGGGTCAATTGTATATTTAATTGTAATCGATCTCTGATGGGCATTCAAGTGTTCTGCAAAGTCCTTAAAATCATCCATGGAGTAAGACCACACTCCCCATATGTCATCCAGAAATCTAAAGTAATGCAGAGGCCTTTTTGTGCACGAACCCAGAGCCGATTGTTCCCATCTCGCCATAAAGATGTTGGCGTAGGAAGGGGCAAACTTTTTGCCCATGGCTGTGCCTTTAACTTGCAAATAATATTTAGAATTAAATTCAAAGTCATTTTTAGTTAAGTTTATATCTAATAATTTTAAAATATAATCATCAGGCCTTTTTGGGTCTGGATATTGAAGCATGCACTCCTGGACCGCCTGGAGGCCTGCTTCAGTTTCTATGTTCGTATATAAGCTGTCAATATCTATGGTGAACAAAAAGGCTCCTCTGGGAATACTGATGTCTTTAACTTTCTGGATGAAGTCATAAGTGTCCTTCAGATAGCTCGGGTGTTTCTGAGAGATGGGGTTGAGATAATACTCGATGTACTCAGCTGTCTGATAAGTTTCACTGTTGCAATCAGACACTATGGGTCTGCCGGGTGGAATCTCGTGTGGAATACTCCATTTTTCAGGCTCCTTGTGAATCTTAGGCAATAAATAAAATCTTCTCATTCGAGGAGTGCCACTGCCGCTTAAATAATCCCTCTGTTTTGAGTTAATGATGCCCTTGTCATACATCTGTTCTAAGATTTTTCTAACCTGTTTCATGGTTTCAAAATAAATGGGTTCTTCTAAGGGTTTGTAGCGGTCACTGATGTTTAATTGTCTCTCTCCCTCCCAGACATATTGCTCTCTGTCCATGATGACAATGGCATTTCCCTTGTCAGCAGGTTTAATCACAATTTCTCTGAGGTTTTTTAGTGTGTTCAAGGCCCTCAGTTCCTCCCTCTGGAGGTTGGGCCTTGGTTTCAAGCTCCAATTCAAGTTCTTATAAGCATACTCATCCGCTGTGATCAGCTGGCCTACTTGTTTGGGAAGTCTGCTCAAGGCCGGAGTCCAATCTGAATTGTGTGTGAAAGGTAATCTTTGTTTTTTAATCTTTTTACCCTCAAAATAAACCTCTAATTTTATTCTTCTATGAAATTTTTGTAAATCCAGTCTAAGTTGATGTTTAAAATCTTTCATCTTTTGAACCGACGGAATAAATGTGAGGCCTTTCATGAGCAGGGATGACTGTGAGGGAGAGAGAGTAAAGTGTTTGGAAAGATTCACAACAAGCCTGTGTGCACCCTTTCTCGGGTGTTCACTCACTACAAGTTTAAATATCGTGCCCAGTGTTCCAACATGTTCCTGGCTGTCTCTGCAGTCCAGTGCAGGCCGTCACTCTCTACCTGAAACTGATCCTCTGGCAGGAGGGGGATGAAGGAATAATTTTCCTCTATGTAATTGTTTAATTCATCTAAAAATATTTTTTCTCCTTCTGGGAGAGATTGGGGGATATTGATCAGGGGGATCCACAGTTGGGCCTCTGGCAGTCTCTCTTGTGCCACCTGACTCAATCTGGCACACTCTCTCATCGCTGAGATGCGTAATCTTTGTGTGCGGTTATTCAGGCCGAATGCCAAGACTATTTTTTCTACTTGTGTGTCTACTGTAGCTTTTTCTATCAGATTGGCAGCGTGCTGCAATTTAGCCCCTGGAAAACTGTCAATCTGTAAATCAGGAATGTCAAAAGCGGGAATCCTGCTCAAATTGGAGTCCCCGATGACCACGTGTTTCTCTTTGAGTGCCAGTTTCCACTCATTGAACTTCTTGTTAGTTCTAAGGTGCGTGTACGGCCTACGTAGTGCCCTTTGACCTTGAGTGTCGGCTACAGAGGTTTCAACTGTTTTACTCATTTTCTCTGCTTGTCTGTTTTTTTCTGTTTCAGAGATAATGTTTTCCATTTTTTTGGAAGTTTCCCCCCTCTCTGTCTCCTGAGGAGCCCCTGGTTGAAGAGATGTCACAGAATATTCTGAAAAATCAAAGTCTGAGAGATTTGGTGACCCTGACGGATTTTGGAAGATCTGGGCACTCTCAGCTGTGTCCCTTAGAGGATTTACTCTATGTACTGCATTGGCTACAATGGGGACCAGAGAAGGCAGGCCTGTGGTTATCGGGGCCTCAGCCTCAGAGGGGGCAAAAGGAGAGAAAAGTTCCTGTGACAGCTGACCCGTAAACTCATCTAAATCATCCAGTCTGTCACCCTGTGCAGGAGTTAACTGATCCTCCTCCTCATCATCATCATCAAAACTCACTAAGAGATTTTTCTCAGCTTGTTCTGTAACGACTGGTGGAGTTTTTGGTCTCTGTTCTGTCAGGTGTTTTTTCTTTTCTGGTCTTTTCCCCTTAGGAGACTGTATAGGGGCCTGTATAGGGGCCTGTACAGGAGGGTTCAGAGGTGGAAAATCATCTCCCAGAAGCCAGTCGTTCCTCATAGGAGACCAGCCTGACATTAAAGTGGGCGATGTTTGTATCTGGATGTGTGTGACCCCTGTCTTAGGTCTGACGACCCCTGTGTTGACCGTTTCTGTCCCCTGCTGAGCTGAGGCTAGATCTGCACCACTAACCACCTGAGCAAATGTTCTGTTGCTACTGGTTTCAGAATTCGATGGTACTCTAGACCCGGATGGAGTCCCAGAACGCAATTCGGTCAGGACCAAAGTTTCGGCCTGCCGAATTGCCCTCTGGGAGATCCTTTTGCCAAAATTTCTCATCGCCCATTTGACAGCGATCTCAAAAGCGTGTAACCAGTCTTTTCTCTGTGTCTCTCCCCGTAAGATCCCCAGTGTGTGCTTTATGATATCCTCATAATGTTGCTGTAACACCAACTGTGTCGTAAACGCCCAGTTCTTTGCATTACCCTCCAGCAATTCTTTTGTGGACATTGTGGGGGCAAAGGGTTTGATCACACTTTTAAGAAGCTCTGTTAACCTTTTAAGAGTGACAGGCTGGTTATCTTCTATCCGTGTGTCAATATTACTGAGGTGATGGACAGATCTGATCAGATGATACATATTCTTAATAATTCTCCGAAACGTGGGAGAAGCAGGAGAGTATTCTGTATTTTTTTGTGAATCAAAGTGAGTTTTTTGGCCCATTCTTTTTTTCTGGTGAACATATTTTTGTGCAAACTGGCCATTCTCACGTCTCCTGTTCTTTTCTACATTACGAGGAGAATTTTGTGTGTTTCTGTATCTCTGGTCAGTAAACCTGTTCTGTTCAGTGGGGTAAAAAATCCTATTTTCCCCAAAAGTCACTCTCTTTTGTTTGGGTTTAAATCCCCGATTTAAAGGGCGTCGATCACGTGACTGACGACGGAAAGGATTTACAGTATTCTCCGATCGAGTTTCATTCTGTACTCTGTTACTGTAACCCGCGAGTGATTCTCCGTGTCTGATGACCTCATATGGGAAGTCACGAGATCGCTCGACAAAATAATCGTCCCTCATAAATCGTCCCCGTCTGGGGAAATCCCTGTTATCTGTGTGAGGGATCAGACGCGCTCGAGGGGTCGTGAAACGACCCTTGTTCTGAAAAACGAACACCATCCTTATTTTACTGAACGATCAAATCCACAACTGTGTATTCTTTTAATCTTTTATTCTATTTCTGAAAATTTAAAAAAATGTTTTTTTTGTCCTTTTATATTTTTTTAACTTTTTTTTGGATTTTCTTGTGTTTTTTTAACAATAAAGAGATAAACCAACTTTTTTTGGATTTTGTAGTGTTTTTTTTAACAGTATGAAATGAACCAGATGTGTGATTTTATATGAAATCAAAAGAAAAAAGATCAAAGGATCAAAATAAAATTTCAAAATAATGGAAAAAAACAAAAATATATTTTCTTTTAGGGAAATAAATGTTTCTGTGTTCAAGCCTATATCGCGACGTTTCGATACTTTGATGTATCTTCTTCAGGCAGGCTTGAACTTTTAAATTTTCTGTTTTATCTCGAGATACAAAATAACCGTTTTACTAAATCACCAACCAAGATGTTACTGCAAGCAGTGCAACAATCCTTCTGACTCAGACTGCGTTCCGTTAGGTATATCAAAGCCAGTCGATGACGTCATCGGCACGCCATCCTCCAATCCCTTCAAACCAATACAAAATTCAAACCAAACAAGCACACGATGCATTTTTCAAATTTGAATTATGTACGTTGCATTTTTTATTTTTATTTATTTTTAGTCGAAGCATGTTGCTTTTTTTTTATATAGAGAAATTTTTTTCTTTGCTTTTTTCAAATTTAAACGATGCTCTTTGCCTCTTTCAATTTGAAAAATGCAGCTCCTCAGTCTGCATGTAACAAAGAAAACAATGCATCCCTCGAATGTGCTCCAAGTAGCCATAAATAATGTTTTTTAATCATTTATGACTATTAAAGCCCTCTAGTGCCTCATAATATATGTATTTTTATTTATTGTATATTTATGTATATTCAGTTCTGTTTCTGTATGTTTTTCACAATCATCTCTTTCTGTTTTATAGATAGATACTGAAAAAAATATATTCTAGTGCCCATGAAGTATTTATAATTTTATCTTTATGCTTTTTTATGCTTTTTATATTTGTATTATATTTATCCTCGTGTGTCTTTCTAAGTAATCCATGAAAACCATGAATTCTAGTGCCCATGAAGTATGTATTCATATTTTAATTTTTTAATATGTATTAGGGTGTATATTTATTTATTTTAATAATAAAAAAATAAGAACATATGAAAGCCCATAAAGTGTGGTTCCGCTGAGTACCCACTAGAGGTCATGAGAAGAGAGGGCCCAGAGAGGGAGGCTCAGGCTTGGTTAGGAAAAAGGAGAGTTTTCCCAGGATAGGACCCTGAGGGTCCCACTCTGGGTTGTGCACGGTCCATCCCTCCACTGGTCACCCCCAAATCACATACAGACCAAGAGAGGTCACAGCAGGCCAACTGTTAAGGGCTGTTCATAGGGCTATTGAGGCCAGGGCTACTCAGTTTAGGTCTGGTTAAGTTTAGGTTTGTGCAGGATGGGTCTGTAAAATCCAGGTATGAATCCTGGGGTGTCTGGTAAGTTTTAGGTTTTGGGTATGGTGGGTTGGTTAGGTTTAGGTTGTGTTATGGTTAGTTGGTTAGGTTTAGGTTTGGGTTAAGGTCAGGTAGATCTCCTAAGTCTCATTAAGACCTCTTGGGAATTTTGTATCAAGTCTCATGATCCATAATCTTTCAAATTTGAGTCTATCACACAACGACCAGAATGGGTCAGATTGAAGTCCAGTCACCCTGAAGGCCTCAAGGCCGTGGGTGAGGAAGTGCTGGACTACGTGTCTACGTTTCTCTATTTTATTTTTTATGTTGTGTGTGTGCTGATAGACTCGGACCTTTAAAGCATTTTTTGTCTGGCCTACATATTGTTTGGAACACTTTGTACAATAAATCAAATAAATACAGTTCTCTGTTACTGGAGTGAGATGCTGTGAGATCTGAAAGACTTGTTTTGTTGAACGATTGAATACCCATTTTTTCTGATCAAAGTATTTACAGAGTGACTTTTTCTTCTGTGGTGCCATAGGTCTGAGTTTGCTATTTACTAGAACGTCTGATAAATTTGTATTTCTCCTATAGGCAGCTATTTGTTTGTGTTTCTGCAAGAAGGGAGTGTTTTCAAAGAACCTTTCAAAATTAGACTTAGCTGCACGGTTTAATTGTTTGCTCATTAGCGAGAAATTGGACACTAATGGAATAATTTTGTTCTTTTCACCCTCTTTAGGGTCCCTTGGAGTCCCGGGGAGGAGAAAAGTCTTCAGAGCCCTTCTTAAGAAGGACCTCGAGTATCCTCTGTCCCTCAGGGCCCTGAACAGAATTTTGGTTGCTTCCATAAAACAGGAATGTTCTGTGCATATCCTGTGAAATCTGAGTAATTGAGATTTCACTATCCCTTTAAATGTATGTTTAGGATGGAAGCTGTGTTTGTGCAGTAAGGAATGCGTGTCCGTTTCTTTGAAATACACTCTAAAGTCTAGCTGTCCTGTCTCTTCAAATTTCTGTCCCTTATATGACACCACATCTAGAAAGTTGACCTCTGTGGGGTCAATTGTATATTTAATTGTAATCGATCTCTGATGGGCATTCAAGTGTTCTGCAAAGTCCTTAAAATCATCCATGGAGTAAGACCACACTCCCCATATGTCATCCAGAAATCTAAAGTAATGCAGAGGCCTTTTTGTGCACGAACCCAGAGCCGATTGTTCCCATCTCGCCATAAAGATGTTGGCGTAGGAAGGGGCAAACTTTTTGCCCATGGCTGTGCCTTTAACTTGCAAATAATATTTAGAATTAAATTCAAAGTCATTTTTAGTTAAGTTTATATCTAATAATTTTAAAATATAATCATCAGGCCTTTTTGGGTCTGGATATTGAAGCATGCACTCCTGGACCGCCTGGAGGCCTGCTTCAGTTTCTATGTTCGTATATAAGCTGTCAATATCTATGGTGAACAAAAAGGCTCCTCTGGGAATACTGATGTCTTTAACTTTCTGGATGAAGTCATAAGTGTCCTTCAGATAGCTCGGGTGTTTCTGAGAGATGGGGTTGAGATAATACTCGATGTACTCAGCTGTCTGATAAGTTTCACTGTTGCAATCAGACACTATGGGTCTGCCGGGTGGAATCTCGTGTGGAATACTCCATTTTTCAGGCTCCTTGTGAATCTTAGGCAATAAATAAAATCTTCTCATTCGAGGAGTGCCACTGCCGCTTAAATAATCCCTCTGTTTTGAGTTAATGATGCCCTTGTCATACATCTGTTCTAAGATTTTTCTAACCTGTTTCATGGTTTCAAAATAAATGGGTTCTTCTAAGGGTTTGTAGTGGTCACTGATGTTTAATTGTCTCTCTCCCTCCCAGACATATTGCTCTCTGTCCATGATGACAATGGCATTTCCCTTGTCAGCAGGTTTAATCACAATTTCTCTGAGGTTTTTTAGTGTGTTCAAGGCCCTCAGTTCCTCCCTCTGGAGGTTGGGCCTTGGTTTCAAGCTCCAATTCAAGTTCTTATAAGCATACTCATCCGCTGTGATCAGCTGGCCTACTTGTTTGGGAAGTCTGCTCAAGGCCGGAGTCCAATCTGAATTGTGTGTGAAAGGTAATCTTTGTTTTTTAATCTTTTTACCCTCAAAATAAACCTCTAATTTTATTCTTCTATGAAATTTTTGTAAATCCAGTCTAAGTTGATGTTTAAAATCTTTCATCTTTTGAACCGACGGAATAAATGTGAGGCCTTTCATGAGCAGGGATGACTGTGAGGGAGAGAGAGTAAAGTGTTTGGAAAGATTCACAACAAGCCTATGTGCACCCTTTCTCGGGTGTTCACTCACTGCAAGTTTAAATATCGTGCCCAGTGTTCCAACATGTTCCTGGCTGTCTCTGCAGTCCAGTGCAGGCCGTCACTCTCTACCTGAAACTGATCCTCTGGCAGGAGGGGGATGAAGGAATAATTTTCCTCTATGTAATTGTTTAATTCATCTAAAAATATTTTTTCTCCTTCTGGGAGAGATTGGGGGATATTGATCAGGGGGATCCACAGTTGGGCCTCTGGCAGTCTCTCTTGTGCCACCTGACTCAATCTGGCACACTCTCTCATCGCTGAGATGCGTAATCTTTGTGTGCGGTTATTCAGGCCGAATGCCAAGACTATTTTTTCTACTTGTGTGTCTACTGTAGCTTTTTCTATCAGATTGGCAGCGTGCTGCAATTTAGCCCCTGGAAAACTGTCAATCTGTAAATCAGGAATGTCAAAAGCGGGAATCCTGCTCAAATTGGAGTCCCCGATGACCACGTGTTTCTCTTTGAGTGCCAGTTTCCACTCATTGAACTTCTTGTTAGTTCTAAGGTGCGTGTACGGCCTACGTAGTGCCCTTTGACCTTGAGTGTCGGCTACAGAGGTTTCAACTGTTTTACTCATTTTCTCTGCTTGTCTGTTTTTTTCTGTTTCAGAGATAATGTTTTCCATTTTTTTGGAAGTTTCCCCCCTCTCTGTCTCCTGAGGAGCCCCTGGTTGAAGAGATGTCACAGAATATTCTGAAAAATCAAAGTCTGAGAGATTTGGTGACCCTGACGGATTTTGGAAGATCTGGGCACTCTCAGCTGTGTCCCTTAGAGGATTTACTCTATGTACTGCATTGGCTACAATGGGGACCAGAGAAGGCAGGCCTGTGGTTATCGGGGCCTCAGCCTCAGAGGGGGCAAAAGGAGAGAAAAGTTCCTGTGACAGCTGACCCGTAAACTCATCTAAATCATCCAGTCTGTCACCCTGTGCAGGAGTTAACTGATCCTCCTCCTCATCATCATCATCAAAACTCACTAAGAGATTTTTCTCAGCTTGTTCTGTAACGACTGGTGGAGTTTTTGGTCTCTGTTCTGTCAGGTGTTTTTTCTTTTCTGGTCTTTTCCCCTTAGGAGACTGTATAGGGGCCTGTATAGGGGCCTGTACAGGAGGGTTCAGAGGTGGAAAATCATCTCCCAGAAGCCAGTCGTTCCTCATAGGAGACCAGCCTGACATTAAAGTGGGCGATGTTTGTATCTGGATGTGTGTGACCCCTGTCTTAGGTCTGACGACCCCTGTGTTGACCGTTTCTGTCCCCTGCTGAGCTGAGGCTAGATCTGCACCACTAACCACCTGAGCAAATGTTCTGTTGCTACTGGTTTCAGAATTCGATGGTACTCTAGACCCGGATGGAGTCCCAGAACGCAATTCGGTCAGGACCAAAGTTTCGGCCTGCCGAATTGCCCTCTGGGAGATCCTTTTGCCAAAATTTCTCATCGCCCATTTGACAGCGATCTCAAAAGCGTGTAACCAGTCTTTTCTCTGTGTCTCTCCCCGTAAGATCCCCAGTGTGTGCTTTATGATATCCTCATAATGTTGCTGTAACACCAACTGTGTCGTAAATGCCCAGTTCTTTGCATTACCCTCCAGCAATTCTTTTGTGGACATTGTGGGGGCAAAGGGTTTGATCACACTTTTAAGAAGCTCTGTTAACCTTTTAAGAGTGACAGGCTGGTTATCTTCTATCCGTGTGTCAATATTACTGAGGTGATGGACAGATCTGATCAGATGATACATATTCTTAATAATTCTCCGAAACGTGGGAGAAGCAGGAGAGTATTCTGTATTTTTTTGTGAATCAAAGTGAGTTTTTTGGCCCATTCTTTTTTTCTGGTGAACATATTTTTGTGCAAACTGGCCATTCTCACGTCTCCTGTTCTTTTCTACATTACGAGGAGAATTTTGTGTGTTTCTGTATCTCTGGTCAGTAAACCTGTTCTGTTCAGTGGGGTAAAAAATCCTATTTTCCCCAAAAGTCACTCTCTTTTGTTTGGGTTTAAATCCCCGATTTAAAGGGCGTCGATCACGTGACTGACGACGGAAAGGATTTACAGTATTCTCCGATCGAGTTTCATTCTGTACTCTGTTACTGTAACCCGCGAGTGATTCTCCGTGTCTGATGACCTCATATGGGAAGTCACGAGATCGCTCGACAAAATAATCGTCCCTCATAAATCGTCCCCGTCTGGGGAAATCCCTGTTATCTGTGTGAGGGATCAGACGCGCTCGAGGGGTCGTGAAACGACCCTTGTTCTGAAAAACGAACACCATCCTTATTTTACTGAACGATCAAATCCACAACTGTGTATTCTTTTAATCTTTTATTCTATTTCTGAAAATTTAAAAAAATGTTTTTTTTGTCCTTTTATATTTTTTTAACTTTTTTTTGGATTTTCTTGTGTTTTTTTAACAATAAAGAGATAAACCAACTTTTTTGGATTTTGTAGTGTTTTTTTTTAACAGTATGAAATGAACCAGATGTGTGATTTTATATGAAATCAAAAGAAAAAAGATCAAAGGATCAAAATAAAATTTCAAAATAATGGAAAAAAACAAAAATATATTTTCTTTTAGGGAAATAAATGTTTCTGTGTTCAAGCCTATATCGCGACGTTTCGATACTTTGATGTATCTTCTTCAGGCAGGCTTGAACTTTTAAATTTTCTGTTTTATCTCGAGATACAAAATAACCGTTTTACTAAATCACCAACCAAGATGTTACTGCAAGCAGTGCAACAATCCTTCTGACTCAGACTGCGTTCCGTTAGGTATATCAAAGCCAGTCGATGACGTCATCGGCACGCCATCCTCCAATCCCTTCAAACCAATACAAAATTCAAACCAAACAAGCACACGATGCATTTTTCAAATTTGAATTATGTACGTTGCATTTTTTATTTTTATTTATTTTTAGTCGAAGCATGTTGCTTTTTTTTATATAGAGAAATTTTTTTCTTTGCTTTTTTCAAATTTAAACGATGCTCTTTGCCTCTTTCAATTTGAAAAATGCAGCTCCTCAGTCTGCATGTAACAAAGAAAACAATGCATCCCTCGAATGTGCTCCAAGTAGCCATAAATAATGTTTTTTAATCATTTATGACTATTAAAGCCCTCTAGTGCCTCATAATATATGTATTTTTATTTATTGTATATTTATGTATATTCAGTTCTGTTTCTGTATGTTTTTCACAATCATCTCTTTCTGTTTTATAGATAGATACTGAAAAAAATATATTCTAGTGCCCATGAAGTATTTATAATTTTATCTTTATGCTTTTTTATGCTTTTTATATTTGTATTATATTTATCCTCGTGTGTCTTTCTAAGTAATCCATGAAAACCATGAATTCTAGTGCCCATGAAGTATGTATTCATATTTTAATTTTTTAATATGTATTAGGGTGTATATTTATTTATTTTAATAATAAAAAAATAAGAACATATGAAAGCCCATAAAGTGTGGTTCCGCTGAGTACCCACTAGAGGTCATGAGAAGAGAGGGCCCAGAGAGGGAGGCTCAGGCTTGGTTAGGAAAAAGGAGAGTTTTCCCAGGATAGGACCCTGAGGGTCCCACTCTGGGTTGTGCACGGTCCATCCCTCCACTGGTCACCCCCAAATCACATACAGACCAAGAGAGGTCACAGCAGGCCAACTGTTAAGGGCTGTTCATAGGGCTATTGAGGCCAGGGCTACTCAGTTTAGGTCTGGTTAAGTTTAGGTTTGTGCAGGATGGGTCTGTAAAATCCAGGTATGAATCCTGGGGTGTCTGGTAAGTTTTAGGTTTTGGGTATGGTGGGTTGGTTAGGTTTAGGTTGTGTTATGGTTAGTTGGTTAGGTTTAGGTTTGGGTTAAGGTCAGGTAGATCTCCTAAGTCTCATTAAGACCTCTTGGGAATTTTGTATCAAGTCTCATGATCCATAATCTTTCAAATTTGAGTCTATCACACAACGACCAGAATGGGTCAGATTGAAGTCCAGTCACCCTGAAGGCCTCAAGGCCGTGGGTGAGGAAGTGCTGGACTACGTGTCTACGTTTCTCTATTTTATTTTTTATGTTGTGTGTGTGCTGATAGACTCGGACCTTTAAAGCATTTTTTGTCTGGCCTACATATTGTTTGGAACACTTTGTACAATAAATCAAATAAATACAGTTCTCTGTTACTGGAGTGAGATGCTGTGAGATCTGAAAGACTTGTTTTGTTGAACGATTGAATACCCATTTTTTCTGATCAAAGTATTTACAGAGTGACTTTTTCTTCTGTGGTGCCATAGGTCTGAGTTTGCTATTTACTAGAACGTCTGATAAATTTGTATTTCTCCTATAGGCAGCTATTTGTTTGTGTTTCTGCAAGAAGGGAGTGTTTTCAAAGAACCTTTCAAAATTAGACTTAGCTGCACGGTTTAATTGTTTGCTCATTAGCGAGAAATTGGACACTAATGGAATAATTTTGTTCTTTTCACCCTCTTTAGGGTCCCTTGGAGTCCCGGGGAGGAGAAAAGTCTTCAGAGCCCTTCTTAAGAAGGACCTCGAGTATCCTCTGTCCCTCAGGGCCCTGAACAGAATTTTGGTTGCTTCCATAAAACAGGAATGTTCTGTGCATATCCTGTGAAATCTGAGTAATTGAGATTTCACTATCCCTTTAAATGTATGTTTAGGATGGAAGCTGTGTTTGTGCAGTAAGGAATGCGTGTCCGTTTCTTTGAAATACACTCTAAAGTCTAGCTGTCCTGTCTCTTCAAATTTCTGTCCCTTATATGACACCACATCTAGAAAGTTGACCTCTGTGGGGTCAATTGTATATTTAATTGTAATCGATCTCTGATGGGCATTCAAGTGTTCTGCAAAGTCCTTAAAATCATCCATGGAGTAAGACCACACTCCCCATATGTCATCCAGAAATCTAAAGTAATGCAGAGGCCTTTTTGTGCACGAACCCAGAGCCGATTGTTCCCATCTCGCCATAAAGATGTTGGCGTAGGAAGGGGCAAACTTTTTGCCCATGGCTGTGCCTTTAACTTGCAAATAATATTTAGAATTAAATTCAAAGTCATTTTTAGTTAAGTTTATATCTAATAATTTTAAAATATAATCATCAGGCCTTTTTGGGTCTGGATATTGAAGCATGCACTCCTGGACCGCCTGGAGGCCTGCTTCAGTTTCTATGTTCGTATATAAGCTGTCAATATCTATGGTGAACAAAAAGGCTCCTCTGGGAATACTGATGTCTTTAACTTTCTGGATGAAGTCATAAGTGTCCTTCAGATAGCTCGGGTGTTTCTGAGAGATGGGGTTGAGATAATACTCGATGTACTCAGCTGTCTGATAAGTTTCACTGTTGCAATCAGACACTATGGGTCTGCCGGGTGGAATCTCGTGTGGAATACTCCATTTTTCAGGCTCCTTGTGAATCTTAGGCAATAAATAAAATCTTCTCATTCGAGGAGTGCCACTGCCGCTTAAATAATCCCTCTGTTTTGAGTTAATGATGCCCTTGTCATACATCTGTTCTAAGATTTTTCTAACCTGTTTCATGGTTTCAAAATAAATGGGTTCTTCTAAGGGTTTGTAGTGGTCACTGATGTTTAATTGTCTCTCTCCCTCCCAGACATATTGCTCTCTGTCCATGATGACAATGGCATTTCCCTTGTCAGCAGGTTTAATCACAATTTCTCTGAGGTTTTTTAGTGTGTTCAAGGCCCTCAGTTCCTCCCTCTGGAGGTTGGGCCTTGGTTTCAAGCTCCAATTCAAGTTCTTATAAGCATACTCATCCGCTGTGATCAGCTGGCCTACTTGTTTGGGAAGTCTGCTCAAGGCCGGAGTCCAATCTGAATTGTGTGTGAAAGGTAATCTTTGTTTTTTAATCTTTTTACCCTCAAAATAAACCTCTAATTTTATTCTTCTATGAAATTTTTGTAAATCCAGTCTAAGTTGATGTTTAAAATCTTTCATCTTTTGAACCGACGGAATAAATGTGAGGCCTTTCATGAGCAGGGATGACTGTGAGGGAGAGAGAGTAAAGTGTTTGGAAAGATTCACAACAAGCCTGTGTGCACCCTTTCTCGGGTGTTCACTCACTACAAGTTTAAATATCGTGCCCAGTGTTCCAACATGTTCCTGGCTGTCTCTGCAGTCCAGTGCAGGCCGTCACTCTCTACCTGAAACTGATCCTCTGGCAGGAGGGGGATGAAGGAATAATTTTCCTCTATGTAATTGTTTAATTCATCTAAAAATATTTTTTCTCCTTCTGGGAGAGATTGGGGGATATTGATCAGGGGGATCCACAGTTGGGCCTCTGGCAGTCTCTCTTGTGCCACCTGACTCAATCTGGCACACTCTCTCATCGCTGAGATGCGTAATCTTTGTGTGCGGTTATTCAGGCCGAATGCCAAGACTATTTTTTCTACTTGTGTGTCTACTGTAGCTTTTTCTATCAGATTGGCAGCGTGCTGCAATTTAGCCCCTGGAAAACTGTCAATCTGTAAATCAGGAATGTCAAAAGCGGGAATCCTGCTCAAATTGGAGTCCCCGATGACCACGTGTTTCTCTTTGAGTGCCAGTTTCCACTCATTGAACTTCTTGTTAGTTCTAAGGTGCGTGTACGGCCTACGTAGTGCCCTTTGACCTTGAGTGTCGGCTACAGAGGTTTCAACTGTTTTACTCATTTTCTCTGCTTGTCTGTTTTTTTCTGTTTCAGAGATAATGTTTTCCATTTTTTTGGAAGTTTCCCCCCTCTCTGTCTCCTGAGGAGCCCCTGGTTGAAGAGATGTCACAGAATATTCTGAAAAATCAAAGTCTGAGAGATTTGGTGACCCTGACGGATTTTGGAAGATCTGGGCACTCTCAGCTGTGTCCCTTAGAGGATTTACTCTATGTACTGCATTGGCTACAATGGGGACCAGAGAAGGCAGGCCTGTGGTTATCGGGGCCTCAGCCTCAGAGGGGGCAAAAGGAGAGAAAAGTTCCTGTGACAGCTGACCCGTAAACTCATCTAAATCATCCAGTCTGTCACCCTGCAGGAGTTAACTGATCCTCCTCCTCATCATCATCATCAAAACTCACTAAGAGATTTTTCTCAGCTTGTTCTGTAACGACTGGTGGAGTTTTTGGTCTCTGTTCTGTCAGGTGTTTTTTCTTTTCTGGTCTTTTCCCCTTAGGAGACTGTATAGCGGCCTGTATAGGGGCCTGTACAGGAGGGTTCAGAGGTGGAAAATCATCTCCCAGAAGCCAGTCGTTCCTCATAGGAGACCAGCCTGACATTAAAGTGGGCGATGTTTGTATCTGGATGTGTGTGACCCCTGTCTTAGGTCTGACGACCCCTGTGTTGACCGTTTCTGTCCCCTGCTGAGCTGAGGCTAGATCTGCACCACTAACCACCTGAGCAAATGTTCTGTTGCTACTGGTTTCAGAATTCGATGGTACTCTAGACCCGGATGGAGTCCCAGAACGCAATTCGGTCAGGACCAAAGTTTCGGCCTGCCGAATTGCCCTCTGGGAGATCCTTTTGCCAAAATTTCTCATCGCCCATTTGACAGCGATCTCAAAAGCGTGTAACCAGTCTTTTCTCTGTGTCTCTCCCCGTAAGATCCCCAGTGTGTGCTTTATGATATCCTCATAATGTTGCTGTAACACCAACTGTGTCGTAAACGCCCAGTTCTTTGCATTACCCTCCAGCAATTCTTTTGTGGACATTGTGGGGGCAAAGGGTTTGATCACACTTTTAAGAAGCTCTGTTAACCTTTTAAGAGTGACAGGCTGGTTATCTTCTATCCGTGTGTCAATATTACTGAGGTGATGGACAGATCTGATCAGATGATACATATTCTTAATAATTCTCCGAAACGTGGGAGAAGCAGGAGAGTATTCTGTATTTTTTTGTGAATCAAAGTGAGTTTTTTGGCCCATTCTTTTTTTCTGGTGAACATATTTTTGTGCAAACTGGCCATTCTCACGTCTCCTGTTCTTTTCTACATTACGAGGAGAATTTTGTGTGTTTCTGTATCTCTGGTCAGTAAACCTGTTCTGTTCAGTGGGGTAAAAAATCCTATTTTCCCCAAAAGTCACTCTCTTTTGTTTGGGTTTAAATCCCCGATTTAAAGGGCGTCGATCACGTGACTGACGACGGAAAGGATTTACAGTATTCTCCGATCGAGTTTCATTCTGTACTCTGTTACTGTAACCCGCGAGTGATTCTCCGTGTCTGATGACCTCATATGGGAAGTCACGAGATCGCTCGACAAAATAATCGTCCCTCATAAATCGTCCCCGTCTGGGGAAATCCCTGTTATCTGTGTGAGGGATCAGACGCGCTCGAGGGGTCGTGAAACGACCCTTGTTCTGAAAAACGAACACCATCCTTATTTTACTGAACTATCAAATCCACAACTGTGTATTCTTTTAATCTTTTATTCTATTTCTGAAAATTTAAAAAAATGTTTTTTTTGTCCTTTTATATTTTTTTAACTTTTTTTTGGATTTTCTTGTGTTTTTTTAACAATAAAGAGATAAACCAACTTTTTTGGATTTTGTAGTGTTTTTTTTAACAGTATGAAATGAACCAGATGTGTGATTTTATATGAAATCAAAAGAAAAAAGATCAAAGGATCAAAATAAAATTTCAAAATAATGGAAAAAAACAAAAATATATTTTCTTTTAGGGAAATAAATGTTTCTGTGTTCAAGCCTATATCGCGACGTTTCGATACTTTGATGTATCTTCTTCAGGCAGGCTTGAACTTTTAAATTTTCTGTTTTATCTCGAGATACAAAATAACCGTTTTACTAAATCACCAACCAAGATGTTACTGCAAGCAGTGCAACAATCCTTCTGACTCAGACTGCGTTCCGTTAGGTATATCAAAGCCAGTCGATGACGTCATCGGCACGCCATCCTCCAATCCCTTCAAACCAATACAAAATTCAAACCAAACAAGCACACGATGCATTTTTCAAATTTGAATTATGTACGTTGCATTTTTTATTTTTATTTATTTTTAGTCGAAGCATGTTGCTTTTTTTTTATATAGAGAAATTTTTTTCTTTGCTTTTTTCAAATTTAAACGATGCTCTTTGCCTCTTTCAATTTGAAAAATGCAGCTCCTCAGTCTGCATGTAACAAAGAAAACAATGCATCCCTCGAATGTGCTCCAAGTAGCCATAAATAATTTTTTTTTAATCATTTATGACTATTAAAGCCCTCTAGTGCCTCATAATATATGTATTTTTATTTATTGTATATTTATGTATATTCAGTTCTGTTTCTGTATGTTTTTCACAATCATCTCTTTCTGTTTTATAGATAGATACTGAAAAAAATATATTCTAGTGCCCATGAAGTATTTATAATTTTATCTTTATGCTTTTTTATGCTTTTTATATTTGTATTATATTTATCCTCGTGTGTCTTTCTAAGTAATCCATGAAAACCATGAATTCTAGTGCCCATGAAGTATGTATTCATATTTTAATTTTTTAATATGTATTAGGGTGTATATTTATTTATTTTAATAATAAAAAAATAAGAACATATGAAAGCCCATAAAGTGTGGTTCCGCTGAGTACCCACTAGAGGTCATGAGAAGAGAGGGCCCAGAGAGGGAGGCTCAGGCTTGGTTAGGAAAAAGGAGAGTTTTCCCAGGATAGGACCCTGAGGGTCCCACTCTGGGTTGTGCACGGTCCATCCCTCCACTGGTCACCCCCAAATCACATACAGACCAAGAGAGGTCACAGCAGGCCAACTGTTAAGGGCTGTTCATAGGGCTATTGAGGCCAGGGCTACTCAGTTTAGGTCTGGTTAAGTTTAGGTTTGTGCAGGATGGGTCTGTAAAATCCAGGTATGAATCCTGGGGTGTCTGGTAAGTTTTAGGTTTTGGGTATGGTGGGTTGGTTAGGTTTAGGTTGTGTTATGGTTAGTTGGTTAGGTTTAGGTTTGGGTTAAGGTCAGGTAGATCTCCTAAGTCTCATTAAGACCTCTTGGGAATTTTGTATCAAGTCTCATGATCCATAATCTTTCAAATTTGAGTCTATCACACAACGACCAGAATGGGTCAGATTGAAGTCCAGTCACCCTGAAGGCCTCAAGGCCGTGGGTGAGGAAGTGCTGGACTACGTGTCTACGTTTCTCTATTTTATTTTTTATGTTGTGTGTGTGCTGATAGACTCGGACCTTTAAAGCATTTTTTGTCTGGCCTACATATTGTTTGGAACACTTTGTACAATAAATCAAATAAATACAGTTCTCTGTTACTGGAGTGAGATGCTGTGAGATCTGAAAGACTTGTTTTGTTGAACGATTGAATACCCATTTTTTCTGATCAAAGTATTTACAGAGTGACTTTTTCTTCTGTGGTGCCATAGGTCTGAGTTTGCTATTTACTAGAACGTCTGATAAATTTGTATTTCTCCTATAGGCAGCTATTTGTTTGTGTTTCTGCAAGAAGGGAGTGTTTTCAAAGAACCTTTCAAAATTAGACTTAGCTGCACGGTTTAATTGTTTGCTCATTAGCGAGAAATTGGACACTAATGGAATAATTTTGTTCTTTTCACCCTCTTTAGGGTCCCTTGGAGTCCCGGGGAGGAGAAAAGTCTTCAGAGCCCTTCTTAAGAAGGACCTCGAGTATCCTCTGTCCCTCAGGGCCCTGAACAGAATTTTGGTTGCTTCCATAAAACAGGAATGTTCTGTGCATATCCTGTGAAATCTGAGTAATTGAGATTTCACTATCCCTTTAAATGTATGTTTAGGATGGAAGCTGTGTTTGTGCAGTAAGGAATGCGTGTCCGTTTCTTTGAAATACACTCTAAAGTCTAGCTGTCCTGTCTCTTCAAATTTCTGTCCCTTATATGACACCACATCTAGAAAGTTGACCTCTGTGGGGTCAATTGTATATTTAATTGTAATCGATCTCTGATGGGCATTCAAGTGTTCTGCAAAGTCCTTAAAATCATCCATGGAGTAAGACCACACTCCCCATATGTCATCCAGAAATCTAAAGTAATGCAGAGGCCTTTTTGTGCACGAACCCAGAGCCGATTGTTCCCATCTCGCCATAAAGATGTTGGCGTAGGAAGGGGCAAACTTTTTGCCCATGGCTGTGCCTTTAACTTGCAAATAATATTTAGAATTAAATTCAAAGTCATTTTTAGTTAAGTTTATATCTAATAATTTTAAAATATAATCATCAGGCCTTTTTGGGTCTGGATATTGAAGCATGCACTCCTGGACCGCCTGGAGGCCTGCTTCAGTTTCTATGTTCGTATATAAGCTGTCAATATCTATGGTGAACAAAAAGGCTCCTCTGGGAATACTGATGTCTTTAACTTTCTGGATGAAGTCATAAGTGTCCTTCAGATAGCTCGGGTGTTTCTGAGAGATGGGGTTCAGATAATACTCGATGTACTCAGCTGTCTGATAAGTTTCACTGTTGCAATCAGACACTATGGGTCTGCCGGGTGGAATCTCGTGTGGAATACTCCATTTTTCAGGCTCCTTGTGAATCTTAGGCAATAAATAAAATCTTCTCATTCGAGGAGTGCCACTGCCGCTTAAATAATCCCTCTGTTTTGAGTTAATGATGCCCTTGTCATACATCTGTTCTAATATTTTTCTAACCTGTTTCATGGTTTCAAAATAAATGGGTTCTTCTAAGGGTTTGTAGTGGTCACTGATGTTTAATTGTCTCTCTCCCTCCCAGACATATTGCTCTCTGTCCATGATGACAATGGCATTTCCCTTGTCAGCAGGTTTAATCACAATTTCTCTGAGGTTTTTTAGTGTGTTCAAGGCCCTCAGTTCCTCCCTCTGGAGGTTGGGCCTTGGTTTCAAGCTCCAATTCAAGTTCTTATAAGCATACTCATCCGCTGTGATCAGCTGGCCTACTTGTTTGGGAAGTCTGCTCAAGGCCGGAGTCCAATCTGAATTGTGTGTGAAAGGTAATCTTTGTTTTTTAATCTTTTTACCCTCAAAATAAACCTCTAATTTTATTCTTCTATGAAATTTTTGTAAATCCAGTCTAAGTTGATGTTTAAAATCTTTCATCTTTTGAACCGACGGAATAAATGTGAGGCCTTTCATGAGCAGGGATGACTGTGAGGGAGAGAGAGTAAAGTGTTTGGAAAGATTCACAACAAGCCTGTGTGCACCCTTTCTCGGGTGTTCACTCACTACAAGTTTAAATATCGTGCCCAGTGTTCCAACATGTTCCTGGCTGTCTCTGCAGTCCAGTGCAGGCCGTCACTCTCTACCTGAAACTGATCCTCTGGCAGGAGGGGGATGAAGGAATAATTTTCCTCTATGTAATTGTTTAATTCATCTAAAAATATTTTTTCTCCTTCTGGGAGAGATTGGGGGATATTGATCAGGGGGATCCACAGTTGGGCCTCTGGCAGTCTCTCTTGTGCCACCTGACTCAATCTGGCACACTCTCTCATCGCTGAGATGCGTAATCTTTGTGTGCGGTTATTCAGGCCGAATGCCAAGACTATTTTTTCTACTTGTGTGTCTACTGTAGCTTTTTCTATCAGAATGGCAGCGTGCTGCAATTTAGCCCCTGGAAAACTGTCAATCTGTAAATCAGGAATGTCAAAAGCGGGAATCCTGCTCAAATTGGAGTCCCCGATGACCACGTGTTTCTCTTTGAGTGCCAGTTTCCACTCATTGAACTTCTTGTTAGTTCTAAGGTGCGTGTACGGCCTACGTAGTGCCCTTTGACCTTGAGTGTCGGCTACAGAGGTTTCAACTGTTTTACTCATTTTCTCTGCTTGTCTGTTTTTTTCTGTTTCAGAGATAATGTTTTCCATTTTTTTGGAAGTTTCCCCCCTCTCTGTCTCCTGAGGAGCCCCTGGTTGAAGAGATGTCACAGAATATTCTGAAAAATCAAAGTCTGAGAGATTTGGTGACCCTGACGGATTTTGGAAGATCTGGGCACTCTCAGCTGTGTCCCTTAGAGGATTTACTCTATGTACTGCATTGGCTACAATGGGGACCAGAGAAGGCAGGCCTGTGGTTATCGGGGCCTCAGCCTCAGAGGGGGCAAAAGGAGAGAAAAGTTCCTGTGACAGCTGACCCGTAAACTCATCTAAATCATCCAGTCTGTCACCCTGTGCAGGAGTTAACTGATCCTCCTCCTCATCATCATCATCAAAACTCACTAAGAGATTTTTCTCAGCTTGTTCTGTAACGACTGGTGGAGTTTTTGGTCTCTGTTCTGTCAGGTGTTTTTTCTTTTCTGGTCTTTTCCCCTTAGGAGACTGTATAGGGGCCTGTATAGGGGCCTGTATAGGGGCCTGTACAGGAGGGTTCAGAGGTGGAAAATCATCTCCCAGAAGCCAGTCGTTCCTCATAGGAGACCAGCCTGACATTAAAGTGGGCGATGTTTGTATCTGGATGTGTGTGACCCCTGTCTTAGGTCTGACGACCCCTGTGTTGACCGTTTCTGTCCCCTGCTGAGCTGAGGCTAGATCTGCACCACTAACCACCTGAGCAAATGTTCTGTTGCTACTGGTTTCAGAATTCGATGGTACTCTAGACCCGGATGGAGTCCCAGAACGCAATTCGGTCAGGACCAAAGTTTCGGCCTGCCGAATTGCCCTCTGGGAGATCCTTTTGCCAAAATTTCTCATCGCCCATTTGACAGCGATCTCAAAAGCGTGTAACCAGTCTTTTCTCTGTGTCTCTCCCCGTAAGATCCCCAGTGTGTGCTTTATGATATCCTCATAATGTTGCTGTAACACCAACTGTGTCGTAAACGCCCAGTTCTTTGCATTACCCTCCAGCAATTCTTTTGTGGACATTGTGGGGGCAAAGGGTTTGATCACACTTTTAAGAAGCTCTGTTAACCTTTTAAGAGTGACAGGCTGGTTATCTTCTATCCGTGTGTCAATATTACTGAGGTGATGGACAGATCTGATCAGATGATACATATTCTTAATAATTCTCCGAAACGTGGGAGAAGCAGGAGAGTATTCTGTATTTTTTTGTGAATCAAAGTGAGTTTTTTGGCCCATTCTTTTTTTCTGGTGAACATATTTTTGTGCAAACTGGCCATTCTCACGTCTCCTGTTCTTTTCTACATTACGAGGAGAATTTTGTGTGTTTCTGTATCTCTGGTCAGTAAACCTGTTCTGTTCAGTGGGGTAAAAAATCCTATTTTCCCCAAAAGTCACTCTCTTTTGTTTGGGTTTAAATCCCCGATTTAAAGGGCGTCGATCACGTGACTGACGACGGAAAGGATTTACAGTATTCTCCGATCGAGTTTCATTCTGTACTCTGTTACTGTAACCCGCGAGTGATTCTCCGTGTCTGATGACCTCATATGGGAAGTCACGAGATCGCTCGACAAAATAATCGTCCCTCATAAATCGTCCCCGTCTGGGGAAATCCCTGTTATCTGTGTGAGGGATCAGACGCGCTCGAGGGGTCGTGAAACGACCCTTGTTCTGAAAAACGAACACCATCCTTATTTTACTGAACGATCAAATCCACAACTGTGTATTCTTTTAATCTTTTATTCTATTTCTGAAAATTTAAAAAAATGTTTTTTTTGTCCTTTTATATTTTTTTAACTTTTTTTTGGATTTTCTTGTGTTTTTTTAACAATAAAGAGATAAACCAACTTTTTTTGGATTTTGTAGTGTTTTTTTTAACAGTATGAAATGAACCAGATGTGTGATTTTATATGAAATCAAAAGAAAAAAGATCAAAGGATCAAAATAAAATTTCAAAATAATGGAAAAAAACAAAAATATATTTTCTTTTAGGGAAATAAATGTTTCTGTGTTCAAGCCTATATCGCGACGTTTCGATACTTTGATGTATCTTCTTCAGGCAGGCTTGAACTTTTAAATTTTCTGTTTTATCTCGAGATACAAAATAACCGTTTTACTAAATCACCAACCAAGATGTTACTGCAAGCAGTGCAACAATCCTTCTGACTCAGACTGCGTTCCGTTAGGTATATCAAAGCCAGTCGATGACGTCATCGGCACGCCATCCTCCAATCCCTTCAAACCAATACAAAATTCAAACCAAACAAGCACACGATGCATTTTTCAAATTTGAATTATGTACGTTGCATTTTTTATTTTTATTTATTTTTAGTCGAAGCATGTTGCTTTTTTTTTATATAGAGAAATTTTTTTCTTTGCTTTTTTCAAATTTAAACGATGCTCTTTGCCTCTTTCAATTTGAAAAATGCAGCTCCTCAGTCTGCATGTAACAAAGAAAACAATGCATCCCTCGAATGTGCTCCAAGTAGCCATAAATAATGTTTTTTAATCATTTATGACTATTAAAGCCCTCTAGTGCCTCATAATATATGTATTTTTATTTATTGTATATTTATGTATATTCAGTTCTGTTTCTGTATGTTTTTCACAATCATCTCTTTCTGTTTTATAGATAGATACTGAAAAAAATATATTCTAGTGCCCATGAAGTATTTATAATTTTATCTTTATGCTTTTTTATGCTTTTTATATTTGTATTATATTTATCCTCGTGTGTCTTTCTAAGTAATCCATGAAAACCATGAATTCTAGTGCCCATGAAGTATGTATTCATATTTTAATTTTTTAATATGTATTAGGGTGTATATTTATTTATTTTAATAATAAAAAAATAAGAACATATGAAAGCCCATAAAGTGTGGTTCCGCTGAGTACCCACTAGAGGTCATGAGAAGAGAGGGCCCAGAGAGGGAGGCTCAGGCTTGGTTAGGAAAAAGGAGAGTTTTCCCAGGATAGGACCCTGAGGGTCCCACTCTGGGTTGTGCACGGTCCATCCCTCCACTGGTCACCCCCAAATCACATACAGACCAAGAGAGGTCACAGCAGGCCAACTGTTAAGGGCTGTTCATAGGGCTATTGAGGCCAGGGCTACTCAGTTTAGGTCTGGTTAAGTTTAGGTTTGTGCAGGATGGGTCTGTAAAATCCAGGTATGAATCCTGGGGTGTCTGGTAAGTTTTAGGTTTTGGGTATGGTGGGTTGGTTAGGTTTAGGTTGTGTTATGGTTAGTTGGTTAGGTTTAGGTTTGGGTTAAGGTCAGGTAGATCTCCTAAGTCTCATTAAGACCTCTTGGGAATTTTGTATCAAGTCTCATGATCCATAATCTTTCAAATTTGAGTCTATCACACAACGACCAGAATGGGTCAGATTGAAGTCCAGTCACCCTGAAGGCCTCAAGGCCGTGGGTGAGGAAGTGCTGGACTACGTGTCTACGTTTCTCTATTTTATTTTTTATGTTGTGTGTGTGCTGATAGACTCGGACCTTTAAAGCATTTTTTGTCTGGCCTACATATTGTTTGGAACACTTTGTACAATAAATCAAATAAATACAGTTCTCTGTTACTGGAGTGAGATGCTGTGAGATCTGAAAGACTTGTTTTGTTGAACGATTGAATACCCATTTTTTCTGATCAAAGTATTTACAGAGTGACTTTTTCTTCTGTGGTGCCATAGGTCTGAGTTTGCTATTTACTAGAACGTCTGATAAATTTGTATTTCTCCTATAGGCAGCTATTTGTTTGTGTTTCTGCAAGAAGGGAGTGTTTTCAAAGAACCTTTCAAAATTAGACTTAGCTGCACGGTTTAATTGTTTGCTCATTAGCGAGAAATTGGACACTAATGGAATAATTTTGTTCTTTTCACCCTCTTTAGGGTCCCTTGGAGTCCCGGGGAGGAGAAAAGTCTTCAGAGCCCTTCTTAAGAAGGACCTCGAGTATCCTCTGTCCCTCAGGGCCCTGAACAGAATTTTGGTTGCTTCCATAAAACAGGAATGTTCTGTGCATATCCTGTGAAATCTGAGTAATTGAGATTTCACTATCCCTTTAAATGTATGTTTAGGATGGAAGCTGTGTTTGTGCAGTAAGAGTTAGGTTAGGTTAGGTTAGGGTTAGGGTTAGGTTAGGTTAGGTTAGGTTAGGGTTAGGTTTGGAAAAATACAACAGCTCCCCCCAACCTAGCCCTCGTCTAGGCCGGTTTGGGATAGGGAGACTGAGGGAAAGGTGCACGGGCCCACGCTTGTCAGACTATACCATATCGCGTGAGATCATCTCCGGTCTAGGAGCTGCGCTTGTCTAAGCATTGGGCCTAAAAAAGTGAAAATTATGTTTTTAAACGCTGGGTCTGCGATGGTTAAATTTAGGCTCTGAATTTTTTCACCCTTAAGTTTCACAGTGCTCGAGTTGAACCAGCTGGGTTCATAATTGCTGAGGTTATGGCGGTTAGCTTGAGAGTGCAGTTTGTTCCAGCACTCAATCTAGATCTAAGTAGATATGAGAACACAAAGTTCTTGACTGAACTTGTTCCAGATCGGCGAACCAGACCACAACTCGAAGGTCGCAGACTGATAATCCCGACCCAGCATCGTGTTCTGCCAAAAAGTATTGTTTCAGCCAGACTGCCATGTTATCAAAGACGGTTAATGTCATAGTTAAATTATAATCATTGGGTCTGTGATGGTTAAGTTTAGGGTGTGGTTTGGTCCAGCTTTAAAAATAGCAGTCTTCGAGTCGAACCGGCTAGGTTTTTAAATGCTGCGGTTATGGTGGTTAGGTTTAGAGCGCGGTTGGGTCCATCTATAGATTTAACAGTACTCGAGTTGAACCGGCTAGGTTTTTGAAGGCTGCGGTTATGGCGGTTAGGTTTAGAGCGCAGGTTTGGTCCAGTGCTAAAATTAGATCTGAGTAGATGTGAGATCACGCCAAGAAGTTTTGTTTCAGGCAAATGCCATGTTTCAAGGACGATATTTGTTATAGTAGGACATTTTTTTCATTATTCTTTCCTGCTCCCCCAAAAACAGTTAGAGTGAGGGAAATGTTCAAGACAACCTCTTCAGTAGTGTACCTCAGGATCATCGGGTGTTTCGGCCGTTAAACACTATACACCCTCACGCTGAGGCCGGCTCGCTTGGACGATCAGCCCCAAGCGCGTGTCTTGTATCCAATTGCTGTTTGGGCTTGACCAGATCCACAATTGCATGGTTGGGTTCTGGATCGAGTTAAAAGGGGTTTTCAACTTAAACCAGTAATTAGGAGAGACGTTAATTTGATTCTGTTGATTTGAAATTATTTGGAGTGCATGTTAGAGCGACTGAAAAAACATATGTACTCTGCTGTATAATAAACCAAAATAGGTCTGAAATATCGAAAACTTGGACTAGAATACTCCTAAAAGGTCGAAGGTTGAGACTGGCGGATGCAGGGCATCAAGCTTCTACCAGACCTCCCTCCTAAAAGTTATGGCAAGCCAATCAGACATCACCCTCACACAAGGGTAACCGCTGGATGCGATAACTTCTGAGAGAGAAAGATGTTGCAATAGCCTTCTATTTGTGTGTTTTTGCATACACTGTTACAGGGTGGTGAGTACAAAATTATAAAAATATTTTTTGAGATTAGACCCATCTTGTGCTCCTCCAAATATGTCGGACACGACCGTACAGTTTTCTTAGGTTTTTATCACTGATAAATAGCTCTTTTTAGCATTTAAAGTCAGCTTCTTTGACACCTAGTTAAATATGCGGATTCCTGCTCCAATAACGTTTCAAGGCCTATTTTTCTGGGGATTTAAATAGCATTTTTCTTAATTTAAAGCCTGGATTCTGATCTCTGTCACTTAATTGTTCTGTTGTTAATATTAATTCACTTACGTTAGCGTGCCAATGCTAATATTACTCTATTAATCATTAACACATTACCATTTAAGGTTTAATAGTTACCTCTTGAAGTGAATCAGAAGGCATTAAAACGGTTGGCTCCACGTACTTCCTATATTTTGAAAGTAAGTTTTATCAAGCTCAATAAGTATCAAAATTGCTGCTCCAAACACATTTCTAGGCTTACTCCCAGGGGGTTTTAGATACACTCTTCCTCGTTTAAAATTAGTTTTCCAATACCTCTTTCTTTATCTTTCTATTAGTAATATCAGTGTTTCAAAGTTAGTCTGTTGATAATATTGTATATATAAAGACCTTTAAAGCACTGACACCTCCAAAAGCAATCTGAAAGTTAGCATGTTAGTAATATAAATGTAAACTAAATGGAAGAAAAATAGGAAAAGATCTTTCAGCTTACCACTAAAGGTTTGAGTGTTAAAATTAACATGTCCATAATATCATACATATAAATATAAATCTAAAAATAAAAAATAAAAAACAATTATTAAAACTATAAAAATATATAAAGATATAAAAACATATAAAAACATATAAAAACCCCCGGAAAGAAAACCATTAAAGGTCCAAGAGTTTAAATTTAAAGCAAACCAGGAGGTGACTAGGCCTGTCTGGGTCCCGCACCTCCCAACAAGCCTGTCTGGGCTTGGGTTTGCTCCCCTGTCCCGCCTCTTCCTCTCCCCCTGGCGGAGAAAAGGAGAACCGGGAAGGAGTGATCCAATTAAAAGATTCAATGTGGTTTTCAAAAAACGCTGGGTCAGTGATGGCTAAATACAGGGCGTGGTTTAGTTAAGCCTTAAATGTAGCAGTGTTCGAGTTCAACCGACTAAGTTTTTAAACCGCTGGGTCTGTGACGGTTAAGTTTAGGGTGTGGTCTGGTTCAGCTTTAAATTTAGCAGTACTCACCAGACCACAGCTCCAAATTCAGAGTCCGACGATCCCGACCCAGCATCGCGTGTCCGCCATGAAGTCCTGTTTCAGCCAGACTGCCTTGTCCCAAAGACGGTAAGTGTCATCGTTAGACTATAATCACTGGGTCTATGATGGTTAGGTTTAGAGTGTGTTTTAGTTCAGCCTTAAATTTAGCTGTGTTTGAATTAAACCGGCTAGGTTTTTAAACCGCTGGGTCTGTGACGGTTAAGTTTAGGGTGTGTTTTAGTTCAGCCTTAAATTTAGCTGTGTTAGAATTAAACCGGCTAGGTTTTTAAACCGCTGGGTCTGTGACGGTTAAGTTTAGGGTGTGGTTTGGTTCAGTCTTAGATTTAGCAGTGCTCACCAGACCAAAGCTCGAAATTCAGAGTCTGACGATCCCGACCCAGCATCGCGTTCCACCATGAAGTCCTGTTTCAGCCAGACTGCCTTGTCCCAAAGACGGTAAGTGTCATCGTTAGACTATAATCACTGGGTCTATGATGGTTAAGTTTAGGGAGTGTTTTAGTTCAGCCTTAAATTTAGCTGTGTTAGAAAATAAACCGGCTAGGTTTTTAAACCGCTGGGTCTGTGACGGTTAAGTTTAGGGTGTGTTTTAGTTCAGCCTTAAATTTAGCTGTGTTACAATTAAAACGGCTAGGTTTTTAAACCGCTGGGTCTGTGACGGTTAAGTTTAGGGTGTGGTTTGGTTCAGCCTTAAATTTAGCAGTACTCACCAGACCACAGCTCGAAATTCAGAGTCCGACGATCCCGACCCAGCATCGCGTTCCGCCATGAAGTCCTGTTTCAGCCAGACTGCCTTGTCCCAAAGACGGTAAGTGTCATCGTTAGACTGCAATTACTGGGTCTGTGATGGTTAAGTTTGGGTCTGTGATGGTTAAGTTTAAGGTGTGTTATAATTCAGCCTTAAATTTAGCAGTACTTGAGTTGAGCCAGCAAGTTTTCCGATAGCTGCATCTGTGATGGCTAAGGTTAGGGTGTGTTTTAATTCAGCCTTAAATTTAACAGTGCTCGAGTTGAGCCAGCAAGTTTTCCGATAGCTGCGTCTGTGATGGTTAAGTTTAAGCTGTGGTTTAGCTCGGTCTTAAATTTCACAGTACTCGAGTCGAATCGGCTTTAAGAGATTCAATTAGAACAATGACAGAGGCCCATAGTAGGATCTTTTACGTAAGATGGTATGTCTAGTCCGATGGCTCTGGCTTGGGTTAGGTTTGGAAAAATACAACAGCTCCCCCCAACCTAGCCCTCGTCTAGGCCGGTTTGGGATAGGGAGACTGAGGGAAAGGTGCACGGGCCCACGCTTGTCAGACTATACCATATCGCGTGAGATCATCTCCGGTCTAGGAGCTGCGCTTGTCTAAGCATTGGGCCTAAAAAAGTGAAAATTATGTTTTTAAACGCTGGGTCTGCGATGGTTAAATTTAGGCTCTGAATTTTTTCACCCTTAAGTTTCACAGTGCTCGAGTTGAACCAGCTGGGTTCATAATTGCTGAGGTTATGGCGGTTAGCTTGAGAGTGCAGTTTGTTCCAGCACTCAATCTAGATCTAAGTAGATATGAGAACACAAAGTTCTTGACTGAACTTGTTCCAGATCGGCGAACCAGACCACAACTCGAAGGTCGCAGACTGATAATCCCGACCCAGCATCGTGTTCTGCCAAAAAGTATTGTTTCAGCCAGACTGCCATGTTATCAAAGACGGTTAATGTCATAGTTAAATTATAATCATTGGGTCTGTGATGGTTAAGTTTAGGGTGTGGTTTGGTCCAGCTTTAAAAATAGCAGTCTTCGAGTCGAACCGGCTAGGTTTTTAAATGCTGCGGTTATGGTGGTTAGGTTTAGAGCGCGGTTGGGTCCATCTATAGATTTAACAGTACTCGAGTTGAACCGGCTAGGTTTTTGAAGGCTGCGGTTATGGCGGTTAGGTTTAGAGCGCAGGTTTGGTCCAGTGCTAAAATTAGATCTGAGTAGATGTGAGATCACGCCAAGAAGTTTTGTTTCAGGCAAATGCCATGTTTCAAGGACGATATTTGTTATAGTAGGACATTTTTTTCATTATTCTTTCCTGCTCCCCCAAAAACAGTTAGAGTGAGGGAAATGTTCAAGACAACCTCTTCAGTAGTGTACCTCAGGATCATCGGGTGTTTCGGCCGTTAAACACTATACACCCTCACGCTGAGGCCGGCTCGCTTGGACGATCAGCCCCAAGCGCGTGTCTTGTATCCAATTGCTGTTTGGGCTTGACCAGATCCACAATTGCATGGTTGGGTTCTGGATCGAGTTAAAAGGGGTTTTCAACTTAAACCAGTAATTAGGAGAGACGTTAATTTGATTCTGTTGATTTGAAATTATTTGGAGTGCATGTTAGAGCGACTGAAAAAACATATGTACTCTGCTGTATAATAAACCAAAATAGGTCTGAAATATCGAAAACTTGGACTAGAATACTCCTAAAAGGTCGAAGGTTGAGACTGGCGGATGCAGGGCATCAAGCTTCTACCAGACCTCCCTCCTAAAAGTTATGGCAAGCCAATCAGACATCACCCTCACACAAGGGTAACCGCTGGATGCGATAACTTCTGAGAGAGAAAGATGTTGCAATAGCCTTCTATTTGTGTGTTTTTGCATACACTGTTACAGGGTGGTGAGTACAAAATTATAAAAATATTTTTTGAGATTAGACCCATCTTGTGCTCCTCCAAATATGTCGGACACGACCGTACAGTTTTCTTAGGTTTTTATCACTGATAAATAGCTCTTTTTAGCATTTAAAGTCAGCTTCTTTGACACCTAGTTAAATATGCGGATTCCTGCTCCAATAACGTTTCAAGGCCTATTTTTCTGGGGATTTAAATAGCATTTTTCTTAATTTAAAGCCTGGATTCTGATCTCTGTCACTTAATTGTTCTGTTGTTAATATTAATTCACTTACGTTAGCGTGCCAATGCTAATATTACTCTATTAATCATTAACACATTACCATTTAAGGTTTAATAGTTACCTCTTGAAGTGAATCAGAAGGCATTAAAACGGTTGGCTCCACGTACTTCCTATATTTTGAAAGTAAGTTTTATCAAGCTCAATAAGTATCAAAATTGCTGCTCCAAACACATTTCTAGGCTTACTCCCAGGGGGTTTTAGATACACTCTTCCTCGTTTAAAATTAGTTTTCCAATACCTCTTTCTTTATCTTTCTATTAGTAATATCAGTGTTTCAAAGTTAGTCTGTTGATAATATTGTATATATAAAGACCTTTAAAGCACTGACACCTCCAAAAGCAATCTGAAAGTTAGCATGTTAGTAATATAAATGTAAACTAAATGGAAGAAAAATAGGAAAAGATCTTTCAGCTTACCACTAAAGGTTTGAGTGTTAAAATTAACATGTCCATAATATCATACATATAAATATAAATCTAAAAATAAAAAATAAAAAACAATTATTAAAACTATAAAAATATATAAAGATATAAAAACATATAAAAACATATAAAAACCCCCGGAAAGAAAACCATTAAAGGTCCAAGAGTTTAAATTTAAAGCAAACCAGGAGGTGACTAGGCCTGTCTGGGTCCCGCACCTCCCAACAAGCCTGTCTGGGCTTGGGTTTGCTCCCCTGTCCCGCCTCTTCCTCTCCCCCTGGCGGAGAAAAGGAGAACCGGGAAGGAGTGATCCAATTAAAAGATTCAATGTGGTTTTCAAAAAACGCTGGGTCAGTGATGGCTAAATACAGGGCGTGGTTTAGTTAAGCCTTAAATGTAGCAGTGTTCGAGTTCAACCGACTAAGTTTTTAAACCGCTGGGTCTGTGACGGTTAAGTTTAGGGTGTGGTCTGGTTCAGCTTTAAATTTAGCAGTACTCACCAGACCACAGCTCCAAATTCAGAGTCCGACGATCCCGACCCAGCATCGCGTGTCCGCCATGAAGTCCTGTTTCAGCCAGACTGCCTTGTCCCAAAGACGGTAAGTGTCATCGTTAGACTATAATCACTGGTTCTGTAACGGTTAAGTTTAGGGTGTGTTTTAGTTCAGCTTCAAATTTAGCAGTGTTCAAATTAAACCGGCTCGGTTTTTAAACCGCTGGGTCTGTGACGGTTAAGTTTAGGGTGTGGTGTGTTTCAGCCTTAAATTTAGCAGTACTCACCAGACCACAGCTCGAAATTCAAAGCCCGACGATCCCGACCCAGCATCGCGTTCCGCCATGAAGTCCTGTTTCAGCCAGACTGCCTTGTCCCAAGGACGGTAAGTGTCATCGTTAGACTATAATCACTGGGTCTATGATGGTTAGGTTTAGAGTGTGTTTTAGTTCAGCCTTAAATTTAGCTGTGTTTGAATTAAACCGGCTAGGTTTTTAAACCGCTGGGTCTGTGACGGTTAAGTTTAGGGTGTGTTTTAGTTCAGCCTTAAATTTAGCTGTGTTAGAATTAAACCGGCTAGGTTTTTAAACCGCTGGGTCTGTGACGGTTAAGTTTAGGGTGTGGTTTGGTTCAGTCTTAGATTTAGCAGTGCTCACCAGACCAAAGCTCGAAATTCAGAGTCTGACGATCCCGACCCAGCATCGCGTTCCACCATGAAGTCCTGTTTCAGCCAGACTGCCTTGTCCCAAAGACGGTAAGTGTCATCGTTAGACTATAATCACTGGGTCTATGATGGTTAAGTTTAGGGAGTGTTTTAGTTCAGCCTTAAATTTAGCTGTGTTAGAAAATAAACCGGCTAGGTTTTTAAACCGCTGGGTCTGTGACGGTTAAGTTTAGGGTGTGTTTTAGTTCAGCCTTAAATTTAGCTGTGTTACAATTAAAACGGCTAGGTTTTTAAACCGCTGGGTCTGTGACGGTTAAGTTTAGGGTGTGGTTTGGTTCAGCCTTAAATTTAGCAGTACTCACCAGACCACAGCTCGAAATTCAGAGTCCGACGATCCCGACCCAGCATCGCGTTCCGCCATGAAGTCCTGTTTCAGCCAGACTGCCTTGTCCCAAAGACGGTAAGTGTCATCGTTAGACTGCAATTACTGGGTCTGTGATGGTTAAGTTTGGGTCTGTGATGGTTAAGTTTAAGGTGTGTTATAATTCAGCCTTAAATTTAGCAGTACTTGAGTTGAGCCAGCAAGTTTTCCGATAGCTGCATCTGTGATGGCTAAGGTTAGGGTGTGTTTTAATTCAGCCTTAAATTTAACAGTGCTCGAGTTGAGCCAGCAAGTTTTCCGATAGCTGCGTCTGTGATGGTTAAGTTTAAGCTGTGGTTTAGCTCGGTCTTAAATTTCACAGTACTCGAGTCGAATCGGCTTTAAGAGATTCAATTAGAACAATGACAGAGGCCCATAGTAGGATCTTTTACGTAAGATGGTATGTCTAGTCCGATGGCTCTGGCTTGGGTTAGGTTTGGAAAAATACAACAGCTCCCCCCAACCTAGCCCTCGTCTAGGCCGGTTTGGGATAGGGAGACTGAGGGAAAGGTGCACGGGCCCACGCTTGTCAGACTATACCATATCGCGTGAGATCATCTCCGGTCTAGGAGCTGCGCTTGTCTAAGCATTGGGCCTAAAAAAGTGAAAATTATGTTTTTAAACGCTGGGTCTGCGATGGTTAAATTTAGGCTCTGAATTTTTTCACCCTTAAGTTTCACAGTGCTCGAGTTGAACCAGCTGGGTTCATAATTGCTGAGGTTATGGCGGTTAGCTTGAGAGTGCAGTTTGTTCCAGCACTCAATCTAGATCTAAGTAGATATGAGAACACAAAGTTCTTGACTGAACTTGTTCCAGATCGGCGAACCAGACCACAACTCGAAGGTCGCAGACTGATAATCCCGACCCAGCATCGTGTTCTGCCAAAAAGTATTGTTTCAGCCAGACTGCCATGTTATCAAAGACGGTTAATGTCATAGTTAAATTATAATCATTGGGTCTGTGATGGTTAAGTTTAGGGTGTGGTTTGGTCCAGCTTTAAAAATAGCAGTCTTCGAGTCGAACCGGCTAGGTTTTTAAATGCTGCGGTTATGGTGGTTAGGTTTAGAGCGCGGTTGGGTCCATCTATAGATTTAACAGTACTCGAGTTGAACCGGCTAGGTTTTTGAAGGCTGCGGTTATGGCGGTTAGGTTTAGAGCGCAGGTTTGGTCCAGTGCTAAAATTAGATCTGAGTAGATGTGAGATCACGCCAAGAAGTTTTGTTTCAGGCAAATGCCATGTTTCAAGGACGATATTTGTTATAGTAGGACATTTTTTTCATTATTCTTTCCTGCTCCCCCAAAAACAGTTAGAGTGAGGGAAATGTTCAAGACAACCTCTTCAGTAGTGTACCTCAGGATCATCGGGTGTTTCGGCCGTTAAACACTATACACCCTCACGCTGAGGCCGGCTCGCTTGGACGATCAGCCCCAAGCGCGTGTCTTGTATCCAATTGCTGTTTGGGCTTGACCAGATCCACAATTGCATGGTTGGGTTCTGGATCGAGTTAAAAGGGGTTTTCAACTTAAACCAGTAATTAGGAGAGACGTTAATTTGATTCTGTTGATTTGAAATTATTTGGAGTGCATGTTAGAGCGACTGAAAAAACATATGTACTCTGCTGTATAATAAACCAAAATAGGTCTGAAATATCGAAAACTTGGACTAGAATACTCCTAAAAGGTCGAAGGTTGAGACTGGCGGATGCAGGGCATCAAGCTTCTACCAGACCTCCCTCCTAAAAGTTATGGCAAGCCAATCAGACATCACCCTCACACAAGGGTAACCGCTGGATGCGATAACTTCTGAGAGAGAAAGATGTTGCAATAGCCTTCTATTTGTGTGTTTTTGCATACACTGTTACAGGGTGGTGAGTACAAAATTATAAAAATATTTTTTGAGATTAGACCCATCTTGTGCTCCTCCAAATATGTCGGACACGACCGTACAGTTTTCTTAGGTTTTTATCACTGATAAATAGCTCTTTTTAGCATTTAAAGTCAGCTTCTTTGACACCTAGTTAAATATGCGGATTCCTGCTCCAATAACGTTTCAAGGCCTATTTTTCTGGGGATTTAAATAGCATTTTTCTTAATTTAAAGCCTGGATTCTGATCTCTGTCACTTAATTGTTCTGTTGTTAATATTAATTCACTTACGTTAGCGTGCCAATGCTAATATTACTCTATTAATCATTAACACATTACCATTTAAGGTTTAATAGTTACCTCTTGAAGTGAATCAGAAGGCATTAAAACGGTTGGCTCCACGTACTTCCTATATTTTGAAAGTAAGTTTTATCAAGCTCAATAAGTATCAAAATTGCTGCTCCAAACACATTTCTAGGCTTACTCCCAGGGGGTTTTAGATACACTCTTCCTCGTTTAAAATTAGTTTTCCAATACCTCTTTCTTTATCTTTCTATTAGTAATATCAGTGTTTCAAAGTTAGTCTGTTGATAATATTGTATATATAAAGACCTTTAAAGCACTGACACCTCCAAAAGCAATCTGAAAGTTAGCATGTTAGTAATATAAATGTAAACTAAATGGAAGAAAAATAGGAAAAGATCTTTCAGCTTACCACTAAAGGTTTGAGTGTTAAAATTAACATGTCCATAATATCATACATATAAATATAAATCTAAAAATAAAAAATAAAAAACAATTATTAAAACTATAAAAATATATAAAGATATAAAAACATATAAAAACATATAAAAACCCCCGGAAAGAAAACCATTAAAGGTCCAAGAGTTTAAATTTAAAGCAAACCAGGAGGTGACTAGGCCTGTCTGGGTCCCGCACCTCCCAACAAGCCTGTCTGGGCTTGGGTTTGCTCCCCTGTCCCGCCTCTTCCTCTCCCCCTGGCGGAGAAAAGGAGAACCGGGAAGGAGTGATCCAATTAAAAGATTCAATGTGGTTTTCAAAAAACGCTGGGTCAGTGATGGCTAAATACAGGGCGTGGTTTAGTTAAGCCTTAAATGTAGCAGTGTTCGAGTTCAACCGACTAAGTTTTTAAACCGCTGGGTCTGTGACGGTTAAGTTTAGGGTGTGGTCTGGTTCAGCTTTAAATTTAGCAGTACTCACCAGACCACAGCTCCAAATTCAGAGTCCGACGATCCCGACCCAGCATCGCGTGTCCGCCATGAAGTCCTGTTTCAGCCAGACTGCCTTGTCCCAAAGACGGTAAGTGTCATCGTTAGACTATAATCACTGGTTCTGTAACGGTTAAGTTTAGGGTGTGTTTTAGTTCAGCTTCAAATTTAGCAGTGTTCAAATTAAACCGGCTCGGTTTTTAAACCGCTGGGTCTGTGACGGTTAAGTTTAGGGTGTGGTGTGTTTCAGCCTTAAATTTAGCAGTACTCACCAGACCACAGCTCGAAATTCAAAGCCCGACGATCCCGACCCAGCATCGCGTTCCGCCATGAAGTCCTGTTTCAGCCAGACTGCCTTGTCCCAAGGACGGTAAGTGTCATCGTTAGACTATAATCACTGGGTCTATGATGGTTAGGTTTAGAGTGTGTTTTAGTTCAGCCTTAAATTTAGCTGTGTTTGAATTAAACCGGCTAGGTTTTTAAACCGCTGGGTCTGTGACGGTTAAGTTTAGGGTGTGTTTTAGTTCAGCCTTAAATTTAGCTGTGTTAGAATTAAACCGGCTAGGTTTTTAAACCGCTGGGTCTGTGACGGTTAAGTTTAGGGTGTGGTTTGGTTCAGTCTTAGATTTAGCAGTGCTCACCAGACCAAAGCTCGAAATTCAGAGTCTGACGATCCCGACCCAGCATCGCGTTCCACCATGAAGTCCTGTTTCAGCCAGACTGCCTTGTCCCAAAGACGGTAAGTGTCATCGTTAGACTATAATCACTGGGTCTATGATGGTTAAGTTTAGGGAGTGTTTTAGTTCAGCCTTAAATTTAGCTGTGTTAGAAAATAAACCGGCTAGGTTTTTAAACCGCTGGGTCTGTGACGGTTAAGTTTAGGGTGTGTTTTAGTTCAGCCTTAAATTTAGCTGTGTTACAATTAAAACGGCTAGGTTTTTAAACCGCTGGGTCTGTGACGGTTAAGTTTAGGGTGTGGTTTGGTTCAGCCTTAAATTTAGCAGTACTCACCAGACCACAGCTCGAAATTCAGAGTCCGACGATCCCGACCCAGCATCGCGTTCCGCCATGAAGTCCTGTTTCAGCCAGACTGCCTTGTCCCAAAGACGGTAAGTGTCATCGTTAGACTGCAATTACTGGGTCTGTGATGGTTAAGTTTGGGTCTGTGATGGTTAAGTTTAAGGTGTGTTATAATTCAGCCTTAAATTTAGCAGTACTTGAGTTGAGCCAGCAAGTTTTCCGATAGCTGCATCTGTGATGGCTAAGGTTAGGGTGTGTTTTAATTCAGCCTTAAATTTAACAGTGCTCGAGTTGAGCCAGCAAGTTTTCCGATAGCTGCGTCTGTGATGGTTAAGTTTAAGCTGTGGTTTAGCTCGGTCTTAAATTTCACAGTACTCGAGTCGAATCGGCTTTAAGAGATTCAATTAGAACAATGACAGAGGCCCATAGTAGGATCTTTTACGTAAGATGGTATGTCTAGTCCGATGGCTCTGGCTTGGGTTAGGTTTGGAAAAATACAACAGCTCCCCCCAACCTAGCCCTCGTCTAGGCCGGTTTGGGATAGGGAGACTGAGGGAAAGGTGCACGGGCCCACGCTTGTCAGACTATACCATATCGCGTGAGATCATCTCCGGTCTAGGAGCTGCGCTTGTCTAAGCATTGGGCCTAAAAAAGTGAAAATTATGTTTTTAAACGCTGGGTCTGCGATGGTTAAATTTAGGCTCTGAATTTTTTCACCCTTAAGTTTCACAGTGCTCGAGTTGAACCAGCTGGGTTCATAATTGCTGAGGTTATGGCGGTTAGCTTGAGAGTGCAGTTTGTTCCAGCACTCAATCTAGATCTAAGTAGATATGAGAACACAAAGTTCTTGACTGAACTTGTTCCAGATCGGCGAACCAGACCACAACTCGAAGGTCGCAGACTGATAATCCCGACCCAGCATCGTGTTCTGCCAAAAAGTATTGTTTCAGCCAGACTGCCATGTTATCAAAGACGGTTAATGTCATAGTTAAATTATAATCATTGGGTCTGTGATGGTTAAGTTTAGGGTGTGGTTTGGTCCAGCTTTAAAAATAGCAGTCTTCGAGTCGAACCGGCTAGGTTTTTAAATGCTGCGGTTATGGTGGTTAGGTTTAGAGCGCGGTTGGGTCCATCTATAGATTTAACAGTACTCGAGTTGAACCGGCTAGGTTTTTGAAGGCTGCGGTTATGGCGGTTAGGTTTAGAGCGCAGGTTTGGTCCAGTGCTAAAATTAGATCTGAGTAGATGTGAGATCACGCCAAGAAGTTTTGTTTCAGGCAAATGCCATGTTTCAAGGACGATATTTGTTATAGTAGGACATTTTTTTCATTATTCTTTCCTGCTCCCCCAAAAACAGTTAGAGTGAGGGAAATGTTCAAGACAACCTCTTCAGTAGTGTACCTCAGGATCATCGGGTGTTTCGGCCGTTAAACACTATACACCCTCACGCTGAGGCCGGCTCGCTTGGACGATCAGCCCCAAGCGCGTGTCTTGTATCCAATTGCTGTTTGGGCTTGACCAGATCCACAATTGCATGGTTGGGTTCTGGATCGAGTTAAAAGGGGTTTTCAACTTAAACCAGTAATTAGGAGAGACGTTAATTTGATTCTGTTGATTTGAAATTATTTGGAGTGCATGTTAGAGCGACTGAAAAAACATATGTACTCTGCTGTATAATAAACCAAAATAGGTCTGAAATATCGAAAACTTGGACTAGAATACTCCTAAAAGGTCGAAGGTTGAGACTGGCGGATGCAGGGCATCAAGCTTCTACCAGACCTCCCTCCTAAAAGTTATGGCAAGCCAATCAGACATCACCCTCACACAAGGGTAACCGCTGGATGCGATAACTTCTGAGAGAGAAAGATGTTGCAATAGCCTTCTATTTGTGTGTTTTTGCATACACTGTTACAGGGTGGTGAGTACAAAATTATAAAAATATTTTTTGAGATTAGACCCATCTTGTGCTCCTCCAAATATGTCGGACACGACCGTACAGTTTTCTTAGGTTTTTATCACTGATAAATAGCTCTTTTTAGCATTTAAAGTCAGCTTCTTTGACACCTAGTTAAATATGCGGATTCCTGCTCCAATAACGTTTCAAGGCCTATTTTTCTGGGGATTTAAATAGCATTTTTCTTAATTTAAAGCCTGGATTCTGATCTCTGTCACTTAATTGTTCTGTTGTTAATATTAATTCACTTACGTTAGCGTGCCAATGCTAATATTACTCTATTAATCATTAACACATTACCATTTAAGGTTTAATAGTTACCTCTTGAAGTGAATCAGAAGGCATTAAAACGGTTGGCTCCACGTACTTCCTATATTTTGAAAGTAAGTTTTATCAAGCTCAATAAGTATCAAAATTGCTGCTCCAAACACATTTCTAGGCTTACTCCCAGGGGGTTTTAGATACACTCTTCCTCGTTTAAAATTAGTTTTCCAATACCTCTTTCTTTATCTTTCTATTAGTAATATCAGTGTTTCAAAGTTAGTCTGTTGATAATATTGTATATATAAAGACCTTTAAAGCACTGACACCTCCAAAAGCAATCTGAAAGTTAGCATGTTAGTAATATAAATGTAAACTAAATGGAAGAAAAATAGGAAAAGATCTTTCAGCTTACCACTAAAGGTTTGAGTGTTAAAATTAACATGTCCATAATATCATACATATAAATATAAATCTAAAAATAAAAAATAAAAAACAATTATTAAAACTATAAAAATATATAAAGATATAAAAACATATAAAAACATATAAAAACCCCCGGAAAGAAAACCATTAAAGGTCCAAGAGTTTAAATTTAAAGCAAACCAGGAGGTGACTAGGCCTGTCTGGGTCCCGCACCTCCCAACAAGCCTGTCTGGGCTTGGGTTTGCTCCCCTGTCCCGCCTCTTCCTCTCCCCCTGGCGGAGAAAAGGAGAACCGGGAAGGAGTGATCCAATTAAAAGATTCAATGTGGTTTTCAAAAAACGCTGGGTCAGTGATGGCTAAATACAGGGCGTGGTTTAGTTAAGCCTTAAATGTAGCAGTGTTCGAGTTCAACCGACTAAGTTTTTAAACCGCTGGGTCTGTGACGGTTAAGTTTAGGGTGTGGTCTGGTTCAGCTTTAAATTTAGCAGTACTCACCAGACCACAGCTCCAAATTCAGAGTCCGACGATCCCGACCCAGCATCGCGTGTCCGCCATGAAGTCCTGTTTCAGCCAGACTGCCTTGTCCCAAAGACGGTAAGTGTCATCGTTAGACTATAATCACTGGTTCTGTAACGGTTAAGTTTAGGGTGTGTTTTAGTTCAGCTTCAAATTTAGCAGTGTTCAAATTAAACCGGCTCGGTTTTTAAACCGCTGGGTCTGTGACGGTTAAGTTTAGGGTGTGGTGTGTTTCAGCCTTAAATTTAGCAGTACTCACCAGACCACAGCTCGAAATTCAAAGCCCGACGATCCCGACCCAGCATCGCGTTCCGCCATGAAGTCCTGTTTCAGCCAGACTGCCTTGTCCCAAGGACGGTAAGTGTCATCGTTAGACTATAATCACTGGGTCTATGATGGTTAGGTTTAGAGTGTGTTTTAGTTCAGCCTTAAATTTAGCTGTGTTTGAATTAAACCGGCTAGGTTTTTAAACCGCTGGGTCTGTGACGGTTAAGTTTAGGGTGTGTTTTAGTTCAGCCTTAAATTTAGCTGTGTTAGAATTAAACCGGCTAGGTTTTTAAACCGCTGGGTCTGTGACGGTTAAGTTTAGGGTGTGGTTTGGTTCAGTCTTAGATTTAGCAGTGCTCACCAGACCAAAGCTCGAAATTCAGAGTCTGACGATCCCGACCCAGCATCGCGTTCCACCATGAAGTCCTGTTTCAGCCAGACTGCCTTGTCCCAAAGACGGTAAGTGTCATCGTTAGACTATAATCACTGGGTCTATGATGGTTAAGTTTAGGGAGTGTTTTAGTTCAGCCTTAAATTTAGCTGTGTTAGAAAATAAACCGGCTAGGTTTTTAAACCGCTGGGTCTGTGACGGTTAAGTTTAGGGTGTGTTTTAGTTCAGCCTTAAATTTAGCTGTGTTACAATTAAAACGGCTAGGTTTTTAAACCGCTGGGTCTGTGACGGTTAAGTTTAGGGTGTGGTTTGGTTCAGCCTTAAATTTAGCAGTACTCACCAGACCACAGCTCGAAATTCAGAGTCCGACGATCCCGACCCAGCATCGCGTTCCGCCATGAAGTCCTGTTTCAGCCAGACTGCCTTGTCCCAAAGACGGTAAGTGTCATCGTTAGACTGCAATTACTGGGTCTGTGATGGTTAAGTTTGGGTCTGTGATGGTTAAGTTTAAGGTGTGTTATAATTCAGCCTTAAATTTAGCAGTACTTGAGTTGAGCCAGCAAGTTTTCCGATAGCTGCATCTGTGATGGCTAAGGTTAGGGTGTGTTTTAATTCAGCCTTAAATTTAACAGTGCTCGAGTTGAGCCAGCAAGTTTTCCGATAGCTGCGTCTGTGATGGTTAAGTTTAAGCTGTGGTTTAGCTCGGTCTTAAATTTCACAGTACTCGAGTCGAATCGGCTTTAAGAGATTCAATTAGAACAATGACAGAGGCCCATAGTAGGATCTTTTACGTAAGATGGTATGTCTAGTCCGATGGCTCTGGCTTGGGTTAGGTTTGGAAAAATACAACAGCTCCCCCCAACCTAGCCCTCGTCTAGGCCGGTTTGGGATAGGGAGACTGAGGGAAAGGTGCACGGGCCCACGCTTGTCAGACTATACCATATCGCGTGAGATCATCTCCGGTCTAGGAGCTGCGCTTGTCTAAGCATTGGGCCTAAAAAAGTGAAAATTATGTTTTTAAACGCTGGGTCTGCGATGGTTAAATTTAGGCTCTGAATTTTTTCACCCTTAAGTTTCACAGTGCTCGAGTTGAACCAGCTGGGTTCATAATTGCTGAGGTTATGGCGGTTAGCTTGAGAGTGCAGTTTGTTCCAGCACTCAATCTAGATCTAAGTAGATATGAGAAC